>NC_049169.1:25312919-25574283 GCF_009769625.2 Cygnus olor | reverse complement strand
TCCTCTCTCTCCTCTCCTCTCCTTTCTCCTCTCCTCTCCTTCCTCTCCTTTCCTCTCTCCTTTCCTTTCCTTCCTTTTCCTTCCTTTCCCTTCTTTCCTTTCCTTCCCTTTCCTTTCCTTCCTTTCCTTTTCCTTTTCTTTTCCTTTTCCTTTTCCTTTTCCTTTCTTCTCCTTTCCTTCCTTTCTGCTCCTTTCCTTTCCTTTCCTTTCCTTTCCTTTCCTTTCCTTTCCTTTCCTTTCCTTTCCTTTCCTTTCCTTTCCTTTCCTTTCTTTCCTTTCTGCTCCTTTCCTTTCCGCTCCTTTCCAGAGAAAATGGACATGAGAATCTAAAAGTAACATATGTTAAATACCGACATTTTCTATCCAGTTGTTGTTGCCCAACCGGCAGAGATAAAGAGAAAAAAGCAAAGACAAAAATCCCCCAAAGGTTTGTAAATTTAAAAAGTAATATGGATTGTAATTTGGTTGTAAATATGAAGCTTTAAAAATCCCATAATGGAAGCTGTTAGAAACACAGATGAGGATATTGAAATTACTAAGATTCTTGCTTCACGATCCTATGGTTTGCAACTCTTCATCCAGTCATCCTCATAATATATTTTTTACCTACCAAGCCCCAGCTCTGAGTCTCCCAATTTTCTTTTCTGTTTAAGTCACTGTGTGACTTGTGATTACTGTGACTTTCTTAGCCTTTCCATTGAATGTGCTCAAATATATTTCAGTTCAGAATGCAGTAATACATGTACAGTCACACTACAAAGATGCTTCCTTTTCTGCTTTTCCTACCTTCTTCATATGTTTCACATCTTCAGGATTATGTCTCCAAATACACTTTTTTCTTTTTTCCTCACATTTTTTCTGTAATGGACTTGTCTCTTGTTGATTTACAAGTCACTTGGTTTCCAGATGAAGAATGGAGAAAATAGGCACTGAATTCTTATAAATGCTGTGGTATCTATCTGACACGATCTAACACTGGCCTTCATCTTATCAGGTCCCGCTCACCTTTTAAAATGTAGTCCTTATCCTCTGCTTTATATCTCATACCTAACCAGTAAAACAAACAAACAAAAAGTTCTTTCTTCTCTCTGCACTCTGTATTTGCCCATTTATTTTGTTGCTTTTTATTTCAACTGTATGCATCATAGAAGAGTTGTGGATATTACACAGCCATCATTCAGCTAAACATTTGCACATCTTACATGTAGGATATCACCTCTGCTTGTATACAGAGATCCTACAATAAAAGATGAGGTGATCTGTGGCAAGGTCACATCCTCTGCAATGTCTGCAAGCCTCACTACTGCACAGCTCTGCCAAAACTCACCAGTATCATCCTAAGAATTATGACATAATTCAATATGTTAAGCCAAGCAGTGATGCCAATAATCAAACTGTTTTGTCTCAGCATGTTTATAACCCATGAACTGGTTGAAGCATGCATTGTCTTACCATTCCCTTTTTGTCATAGGAACAGAGAAAGAAAGCCCACTGATTCATCCTTACTCTAACACTTTAATTGCTTAATGTAAAAAAATGTTGACAAACCAAACAAAAAGACATGAAAGTATTGACACTTGTACTTTTATATGTGTTCTTCTTTGTACTTTTATATGTTCTTGGTTTTTGTTTGTTTGTTGGTTTGTTTTCCTAATGTATTTAACTGTAAATTTTCCCTAATTTATGAAGTTATTAGAAATATAAAAATATGTCTGTTATGTTACTGGCATTTATCATCTAATTTATCCACTAGTAATATATCCAATATATTCTAGCTTTGCTGATTCAGAGACTTTAATTTGTATTTATGAACAAAAACAGAAGATGCATAGTATTTAGTAGTATATACTGGATATTGCAAAGGCACTACATCATGTTTGCTTCTTTTTTCAAATATGATTGATTTTAATATTGTGCAAGGATACTTTTCTTTTTGACAATATGCAGCCATTACAACTCAACTTTGCTTTAATGTACTTTGTTTTTAGAAGCCTAGATTTACTAAGTATATATTTTTTATTCTTCTCATTTTAACACAGAAAACTGGGAAGCTAACTCCTCTTAGTGGAGATGGATGTCAGTAACTATGATATTATTTTTTTTAGCAAGAATATAGAACTTAAATGTTGGAATCCTTACAGTACTTCACACATTCTTTACTCAGAAAAGCTCTTTATGTCAGAAATTTACCTGAGGACACTTAAGTAAAAACTTTCCAAGGCAGAGAGCTACGTGCAGTCCTGATTTCTGATAGTTTAAGATTCTATATGGTCTTGTAAGTGAATTGAATTGTTTTCATTCCTTTCAACAGGATTTTGAGCAGACACAGATGGCTAGGTATTTGCATAACATCGATATCCACTTTGATATTTCTACTATCATTTTCCCACACTGCTGAGAAACATCATCTTGAGTATCTGAACCGAAGGACACCTTGTTGTGGTTTAGCCCGGCTGGCAGTCAAACACCACACAGCCGTTCGCTCACCCTCCCCCCTCCCTCTCCGGGATGGGGGAGAGAAACGGGAAAGTGAAGTCTGTGAGTTGAGATAAAGACAGTTTATTAAGACAGGGAAAAGAATAACAACAATAATAATAATAATAATAGTATTAATAGTAATAATGTGTACAAAATAAGTTATGCACAATGCAATTGCTCACCACCCGTTGACCGATGCCCAGCCTATTCCCGAGCAGCCGGCCCCCCCCTCCACCCCGGCTAGCCACCCCTATATATTGTTCAGCATGACGTCAGATGGTATGGAATACCCCTTTGGCCAGTTTGGGTCAGCTGTCCTGGGTCTGTCCCCTCCCAGCTCCTGCTGCATCCCTAGCCTGCTCGCTAGCAGGACAGAGAGAGGCTGAAAAGTCCTTGGCTTGGTGTAAGCGCTGCTCTACAACAATTAAAACATCAGCATGTTATCAGCGCTCTTCTCATTCTAATCCAAAACATAGCACCCTGCCAGCTACTAGGAGGAAAATTAACTCTGTCCTAACTGAAACCAGGACAGAAGGCAAAATAGATACTTTGCTCTTTTTATTATTATTATGATTATTATGATTATGTAGGTGTTTAGAAGCAGTAATAGCAGCCTGATGCCGTTGAAAAATTCTTCAGAGCCAAGAGAAAGAAAAAAAAAAAAGATAGTGTTTTCTCTAGATGCACAGCAGAGCAAAATTAAATATCAAATACCCTGCCTGAGAGCCATAATTTCTTTTCCATGGTTTGAGGGGTTTTTTAATTCTTAAATTTCCCATGTTAGTCACAAACACTTAAGCTGACACTTTGGGCCCAATTTATTCCTGTGGATGTCACATGAGAAATATTAGTGCTTTGACTTAAAACTTGGTTGCACTGGAGTTGCTTCATAGCCTTGCAGCCACCACAAATTATGCACACATCTGAATGTATTACTGTGGAAAATCTTGTCCTATTCTTGCAAACAATTATACATGTTACCTTCCCACATTTTTCTCAATGAGTGACTAGACTTGCAGTATGCTGGAACAACTTACTGCACAATAGTAGCTGTGCTCTTAGATATGTTTTTAAACCTTGAGAGATTCTAAACTCTTAGATGATCTTCATTTTGATACCTAGATTTCATGAATAAATTTGACATTTCTTGAGAATACAGAAAAAGCACAACTAGAAAAATAAAGTTGTTTGAAAAGGAATGCCAATAAGTCTTGAGGCAGAATAATACTGTGGACAGTATGTTCAGATTTTCTTTCCTTCTTTCTCCCCTTCCTAACATCAGTTGTCTTTTTTTTTTTTTTTTTCACTTGAAAGGTGTGGTGTATTACAAGAGTGCACAATATCAGTTTCTGGAAAAATCTAAAGCACTATTTCTGCTTGCATGACAAGGTAGGCTACCAGCATCCTGGGCTGCACTAGGAGGAGTATTGCAGTAGGTTAAAGGAATAGGATCCCTCCCCTCCGCTCAGCATGGATCAGGGAAATGGATCTGCAGCATCCTTGCCTCTTTTGGGCTGCTGGATTTAGCCCAATTCCCTGATACTTCTCAGATGCTATTTCATGAACAGTTTATGTTCTTTATTTTGGTTATTACTCAGCCCATGCACTTGGTTTGACAGTGTTTAATGTTAGCAGTGATGAAATGAGCTCTTATTAAGAAAACATTTCTGACAGAAATGTAAACATACTCTGAAGCAGGTGTTCCTACTGGTGTACCATCACCCACTGGTGCGTCTTCTAAATTTCAGATCTTATTCACATACTTGCCAGAAATCTATATGTAAAAAAGGCTTAAAGTGCTGTTATAACTCCTATTGAAATCAGAGGCTGTCCCATATTTAACTATTCTGAACTGAACTTATGCAGGTTTGTCCTTTTTTTCACTAACTTTTTGGAATGTTTTTCACTGTAAATAAAAATTCAATTTCCCCTTTCTTCTTACTCTCAGTAGGTTTCAATATTAGATTCCAATATGTTATAAAAGATAAATCAGATTCTAACCTCTCAAGCGTCTTGCTTTGCTTTAGACTTATTCATAATTTCCAAAATATGTCATATGTGAACTCAGGCCTCCCTGTCCCTTTGCCATATTTGCCTCCTTCTCAGTAACAACAGGATAAAAAAAATATTTCATTTATAGATCTGTCATCACTACCTTCATCTAAGTTCTTCATAGCAGCATGTATTTTCACTCTGATGAATTTATAATCTCATCCTTTTTCTTATTAGGAAAAGCCAGCCTTCTATTTAATTAGACTTGTTTAATTTTGCATTTAGAGAGGTAAATATCAAGTCAGCAGCAGTGAGGAGAAAAAATAATGAGAAGAATTCCAAAATTGAGAAGAGAAACGAGAAATTCTGTTTCCAATGAGGACAGTGGAAAGAATCCATGTTTTCCACAGAGGCAAGATGTCACCTCAGGTTGCTGCTAAGAAAACATCCAGATGGTTTCCTCTTTCTTCTCTGTGACTTTCTAACAGGTCATCCTAAATTGTTTCACTGCTCTATTTTTAGTTCATTCATTATTCCTTTTCATCTCCCTCTGTGGTGAGAAAGGGACAGGTCTGGTGTCAGTGGAAGCAATTTGAAATGAATAGATGTGCTAGCTGACCTCTTCAAAGCCACATCACAAGACAACATTTACTGCCACTATTTATGTTCCACTCAGACGATTCAAGCTCTTAAATGACTTCAAGACAAAACTATCATTTGGAGGTTACTGCTGCAGCTTGTCCTACACTATTACTCTCTAGGCTAGAAAGTTTTTTGCTTGTCACCAAAAAGTGGATTTTGGTTTTCAGTTGTTGCTGATCATAAAGAATAGTAAGATTTTCAAGACTGATTGACAACAGTTAAGTCTTTAGTTTGTTTATTAGTTAGTTTAGTTTATTGTCACAAAAATTACTTAGGCAAAAAAATAAATCAAATATAGATCAGCTTTACTTTGACAGCTAAATTAAATTAATACAATGTAACATAATTAGATTTTTGTATGAGATAGAATGATTTTTTTAAAGGGTTGTTTTCAATAATTCCATTCTAACTAAGTCCATGAATCATCCAGAATCAACAACAGATAAAAGTTTGTAACAGCTCTAAATGCAATGCAGATCTGTTAACCCATTTCCCTTGGGGCAAACATTCAGTGTTCTCTTCGTGTATTGTAGAGTTTAATATTTAGATAAGGTTTGGTCTACTTTTACTGTATTCTTTAATTGTTTGTCCAGACTCTCTTTGTGTACATTTACCAAATTATTTTATTATTTCTTTTTATTTTCCAGTAATTCCATAAAGTTCTTTCTACTTGACTATTTTCTGTACCTTTCCTGTTTCCTGTTACATGTTTTACAGTGTAAATACTAGGTAGGATATGTAACCTTCTTATTTGGTAATTAAAAAAACAGACAAACAAACAAAAAAAACACTCAGATGCAACCTATATCATGTTCCGCATGACAGCTGGGCTGAAAAATCTTTCCTTTTGGATCTGGGTTGCAGACAGATTGCATTGCTACCGGGGTAGTTACATGTAGGTAAGGAGACAAACTTAGAGATAAATATGCCAATGAAGATCTGAGTATCTGATAGAAGACCCAACCGTAATAGACATGTGGAAAAAAAGTTTCAGTGAGATTCCAATTTAACCAATAAATGACTATTTGCTGAACAATTGAAGTATGACCAAAAAGAAGCTGATAAAGAATGGGCAGTTGCACTGTACTTTGACAAGATGAATGTAATAGGGAGTTGCAGTATACTAAAAACCACAGGAGAAAACCTGAATGATGACACAAAGACAGGGAAGCAGAAGAGGCACAGAATACCAAAACTCAAAAGTATATCGAACCCAGGATATCCTGCCTGTACGAAAATCACATTTAGGCAATGATATATATCATAAGATGAGACAAGTCTCTCCCCAGGTTTGTCTACATCCCACTTGACTGCATTGCACCCTCCACTACCTGTCAGGTTAAACATCCATATGGCTAAATTAATGTGAGAGGAATCCTACACACTGTAACAACCAGTACAAGTCTTAGTAAAACATAGTGTACAAGAGAGCTTACAAGAAGTGTGTGGATGCCTAATTCCCTCAGTATTCCCACCCCAGAAGTATGTGCTCAGTGTCATCAAGAAAATCACAACATCCTTAGGGAAATACCTCTCTCTTCTCATGTGCCGTCCCCACCCTCCAAATTAGATGTAATGGTACAGAAGATGACAAATGGGCAACAAAACAGAAAGCAATGGTACATTTCAAATTTTAAATTGATCATTGGTGGACATGTCAGTGTTAACTAACATAGTGTTAGAAAGCCAAAGATAAAGTGATAAAACATGAAGCTTGTATAAACAAGTTTATGACCACTTAAGAATGATACGAACTAGGTGTCCAGCTATTTGAAGAAAAAGATACAAATAGAAATAGAGAAAGAACAGGATTACTAACTACAAAATTAAAAGTTTTTCAAGGTTTTGGCAACTGTCATCTAAAATACAAGTCAGCCCTTAATTCATGCCTCTAAATTCTCTTTTGTCTCTAAGAAACAGAGAGATGGATAAGGACTTCACTCTGTGAGAAACTAAGTTGTGTTTTTGCAGTAGAGAACTACTTTTCAGTATTCCAAGGTAGCTGTGTAGTCATAGTAAGGAGAAATGCTAAGTAGATAAGTGGACAGTAGAAGGCCTCACTGTTCCAAAATAAGGTGGAAGCTTGAGAAAAACAGGATGAGCAGTGTGGGAACAGTAAAACAATGATCACAGGTTCTCAGAACATAAGAAAGGGGAAAAAAGGGGAAAAGGGAGAAATTAAAGGTTTAAAAAAAGAAAAATTGTACATATATGGTATAGAGGAGCATCGAGTAGCTTGTGAACCTGTAGTACTCAGCCAATGAGGAAACAGGGGAGGTGATCAGGTGTCAGGTAATAGGGAATAAAAGGTTATGATTTGTTTACTATAATGCGCTCCTACTTGGCAGGATGCCCGCCATTGCAATTGCAAATAAAATAGCTTCACAGAAGATCCTGTCTGAAGAAAATTGTTGAGATTTTTCTCACAACTCTGGGAGTAAAATAATCTGCAGAAGACTCAATATCCCAAGATTAATAATATGAACACCGGTCTATACAAAGTTGTATCTCTACATCATAGCAAAGAGTATAAGAATAAGAACTAAGGAGGCTCCAGACTCAAGAGTCTGTGATAGAAAAATGCTAGAAAAACAAACAAACAAACAAACAAACAAACAAACAAAAAACTGTACAGTTAGCTGACTCTAATATCTGAGCTCTGCTGTCCCTTTGTGGAAAAGACAGATCACACATCTGCAGCAAAGATTGATGTTCACAAATAATGAATGAATGAATGAATGAATGACATTAAACTGCCCTTATTTCTTATCATATTTTAACAGCTGATGACCATATTCTACAGTCATTGAAAATATTTCATCTTTTGGGAGGGAAGGTAGAAAATTTGCCATTTTTCCCAAGAATATCTGTCAGCTAACACCTACTGTAGCATAATATATCCAAGTCCTGGGACATAGAAGTACTGGAATAATTATACTTCCTACTGCCTATTACCAATATGTCAAGAAAGAAACACAGATTAAAAAAAAAAAAGACAATTCTGAAGTAGCTGAATGTGCTCTTTTATTATTATTATTATTAATGTACTAGGCTGAATAAATTATTTTACATAAAAGTATATGCAAAATATTTGTTATATTTGCATGTAGAAAGAACAGAAATTGAATCATTAGGTGGTTTCACTTTAAAGAAGCAGTCTGGGGTCAGGAATGGGAAGAAATAGAGGGAAGGATCTACAGTAGCACATATTCTACTAGGTAACTTTAACTGGAACTCAGCCCTCTTGTAAGCCACACAGGGCAATTCCTGAATACCAAACCCGTCAGGAAATTTATTTGTGCAAGGATTCAGAATTTTGTAGTAATTATGGTAAAACTCTGTTTGTTTGTTTGTTTGTTTTCCAAATATTATTTCTGCCTTTCTATTTTTGTGTGTGTATGTGCTTACATGGATATATTTATACACACACAGACACATAGGTACGACTGTTTATGTCCTTTAACAGGAATAGCTTACTTCAATCAGGGAGCTCTCAGACATTTTCAGCTTAATAATAAGCTATTACTAGCACGTTTAAGAAGTGAGATTCCCATTATGCAGCGTGGAAAGGGCTGAGATCTGCAAAATCCTTGTTCCCCATTATGTAAGCAGGGAGATGAATACAGACTATTTCTTCATTGAGTAAGATGGCACTTCTCATTACATGATAAGCATCACATGTTCTTCTCATACAATCCGGGACTGGGCAGAGTCAAGTTGTGTCTGACAAGCTGCATCACAAAACATGTAGCAATGGTGCTTCAGACTTGAACTAATTTTCACACATGGAAAATTAGATTAGCCCACCATTGCAGTGGTAGGTTAATCAAATATATCTGAGTAAACCATATATTGCAGAACTGACAGAATTCATCACTTGTCTGTATGAGAAATACCAATTCATTAGAACAGTTTCTATTTAGTGTGTTTTTCCAGAGGCTTCCTTCTGTACAGGAGGCAGTTCCTTTACTAGGATGCAATACATCTTCCCAGAAAGAAAGTTGCACAGTCACATTTACTAACCACAGCTCTCTAATTTAATCTTTTCAGTAATGCTGTCCTGCAATTAGCTTTATTTCTCTTTTCTCTTATAATATTAATATTAATAATAAACGGTAAATAAATAATTAAATAAATAAAAATCACACGGGAATTATTGTTTCCATCACGTAAAATGGTACGGTATCATGTAACAGTGAAGAGGGATCATATCCAGCTGTGCTACACAGATTTTGCATATGCATAGTTTGGAGTCCCTCCTGCTGAGTTAATACAAGCAACAACAACAACAACAAAAGCATATAGTGCAGAACTCCTAAAGAAAAAGAATATAGGAATGGAATATAAGCCCACAGAAAAGCAACAGGATGCAACATTAAATATTTGAAAAACATACTCAGGCAACATCATAAACTAAGGTAATTAGCTGAATGCATTGATTTCATTAAGCCATATTATCAGAAGTCCAAACCCATCCTTATTTTTTAATAGATAACAAGTATGAAATTTATGGAAGGTGTTAAGTAAACTGTCATGTAGATTTTGGTTCCTTTTTTTTTGTTGTTGTTGTTGTTTTAAAATCTTAATTTTGCTAGACAAAGAGCTAAGGTTATATAACTAAGAACTTAGAATTAATTAAGAACTAAGAATTAACGTATATTGACATGACTAGATGATCAGACTATGTCCAGTTTTATGGCACTGTTCTGGACTTGAGTTAAGGCTGTCATTTTATTTTGTTTTGTTTCATTCTGTTTTTCACAATTATAGAATTGCTGACACTTATTCCTGTCTTTGCAACCAACCAAGGAAGAGTCTTTGTCTCAGGTGATATCTTTGCTAAATAGAATAAAAGTCACTTTGCCCTTTGGGTGACTTTGAGCATCTAAAAAGTACATTGTCAGCAGTATTTTACCCATGACCTTTTCACTTCTATTTGTAATTATTTTTCCTCTCCTTTTCCATTTTTTTTTCTTTCTTTATGGGTCTTTTTTATTATTATTTTTTTCCTATAACATTCAAAAAATGCAACTTCAGGAAATCAAATTATCACAGTGAGATCTAAGCAATTTCTTTTGAATCCCATAAAGTAACCAAGGTATTCTTCACCTTACTTTATGGTAGTTAGAAAGTTCAAACGGATCAGTAAGGGAACTGACAGTTTCTCAAAAAATGGATTTATAGAATACAACTGAAAGTCTGATGCAAAATTCTAATTTTAAATCAATGGAGGAAGAGAGTAATGCTTTTTTTTGCCCCATACAGAACATTTTCCTATAATTTTCCTACCATTTATTTTGAGCTGTTGCTTTTCACTTCATGATGTTGCCTGTTTTTAAAATTAGCTTTCCTGGAATTTGCAGAGGTTACGCTGATCTATATATGGAACAGAACAGAGCTCTTGCATTTTTATTTTATTATTTTATTTTATTTTATTTTATTTTATTTTATTTTATTTTATTTTATTTTATTATTTTATTTTAAGGAAGACTTTTAAGGCAGAGTTTCTGCTTAAATATAAACTACAATTTACAGCTGATGACTCAACTCTGCAATCCTTATTTATAGGAAAACAAACAAACAAACAAACAAAACCCTGTCGGAGTGCTAACATTCCCTAAGCAAGAACTGTGGTAAGAATTCGTCCCCTAATTTTATTTTTTTAATTTTTATTATTATTATTTATTTATTTATTATTATTATTTATTTTATAATTAATTTAAGGTATCTATTATAAACCAGTCACCAAGACTACCTTATAAATCCAGTGGAAACTGACAGGATTTGTCAAAAACGCATTTTTGTCTCTTTAATCCCACTGAAGCCAATGGAAAGGCAAAGGCTCTTTCAAAGTTTAACTTGGATGCTCTGAATCACTTTCTAGAGGAGTGTCTAGCCCTTCATTGAGTGTTGTGAAATCTGCTGGGATATTAGTCTCATTACAGAATATCCCCTGGGGCATGTCTATAGATAACACTCTCATCCATCTTTACCTCAGAGATCTGTTTTAAGACAGAATTAATTGCCTGCTGGGGTGCCTCTATCCTTTCTGTGAGCATAAAAAGATCTGAGGGCAGCTACCTTAGGATAGACTCCTGCCTTTTAGGTGAACTGCACTTGGAAAAATCAGTCCCACTCCACACTCATAAAGTATATATGTGCTAAAAAGAATCTTAACTGGAGATGTATTTAAGTTGATAATTAAATTTCAACAGCAGATTTAATTTGCAGTCTTATATTGGAAATAAAAAGACAAAATTTCTTCAATAACTCTTCTGCTAATTACAGTATACTTTATATTAAAAAAAATGCAATATTAGCTTTTTCTCTAAAAATTGTCAAATCATAGCATAAAAGAGAACTATAAAACTTCTTTATTAAACACCTGAAACTGTATTCAAAGAACTGTTTGTGAATGTCATTAGGAAAAAGCACAAAGCAATAAAACATCCTCATGATACTGTAACGAGATTGGAGTAGTTGAGTATGAAATGCATACTTTTATAAAGTCTTTCTATAGCTCCCTGATCTTCATTCTCTCATAAGTAAAGCTCCAAACAAATTTCAGTCAAAAGGCAACATAACATCATAGTTAATTTTAATGGAGGAACTACAGTTTATACAATGTAGGAGTTGAAGTGTAAAATGTCGCAAAAAGCATAGCTTTCATGTATATTTTAAAATAATAATTTTTTTCTTATTCATTTCAAAGGACAATCAATATACCTGTATTATTCTGAACTTTTGGGTGTATATAATTAAATTATTTACCCGCTTTAATAGAAGAACGCATGTTATTAGAAAAACTGGTGAAATTGTTTAAAAGTGAGATCACATTTTGCTTTCTTTACATACTAATCCATATAATAAATTCTGTCTTATTGAGCTACTGGACCTCTAAGGGTGATACCCTAAAACCCATATCAACGTGACGATTATATCTTTAGCACCTTGTGGTTCATTAAAAAGCTCTTGCATTAAGACTGTCTTTTAACTCTTAAACATTTTATGCCACTTTGATCGTGTCTTTGCAGATTCTTGTTAAGTCCAAATACATTTAAAGAGTTGTTATTTTATTTTAGACTCCGTTGAATGCTTTATCTTAGCACAGACTTAGTGGGGGAAATGCCACAGTAGTTCAATTCATTTTCAACATCTTATTTATGTTATTATATTTATATATTTTGTACGTTTATTTATTTTGCATGTAAAATAAAGGTGATAAATATTCCTATTGCTACAAAAATGCATAAGCGTTTTAGAATGAAAGCAAAGAGATGTTTTAAAAGAAGAAAGGAAAAAAATACAAACACAGAATGACAAAAATTAGGCTTGCATATTTCAAGAAGGAAATAACTATGCAACAAAGGAGTCTATCAAATTGTCCTACTGTTACAAAAGTATTTCAGGGCCTACAGTTATGGATAGATTAGATTAGATTAGATTAGACTAGACTAGACTAGACTAGACTAGACTAGATGACAGTACAAGAAATACAAGAAATAATTACTATTTCTTTGATTTTTTCTCTCTGCTGCTACAATGGGTCATAAAGCCATAGTATATTTTATTCTTTCTTTTTTTTTTTTTTTTAAGTTCCCATTCTAACTTGCTTAAATCCTAAATTATTGTCATTAGGATGAGAAGAAGCAATGACTTATTACCATACTGATGATTCTTATAGAATCATTCAGCACATTTATCAATTGCTCTTCACCCGAATGGAAAGTATTTCACAATTCAGTGAAACTAGCAGTATTACAAAATAAAAATATTTTCCTATTGGATAGAGTAATGAGGAGGTTTTTATTTGCCAACATGCCAGATAATTAATTAATCTCAGTTATTGTGAGCTGTAATAAATTGTGTCTTCTATATTTATGGCAAAGCAATAAATCTGTACATTATGACTGTTAAGTACAATGCCTACTGTGTTAATGCTTTCCTCTCACTGCTCTCAAAGAACTGCATACCACTTCAGAGAGTACCTGATGCTTCACTAAGGTGAGTTCAATGCAAAATTAATTCATATTAGACATTTGTTACAGCTGCTGACAATGATTCAGTTAAATTGTGTAGGAAGGGTAAAGCTATGTTTTCATGACCATTGCAGCATTGTGGACAAAGGTTAGATGAAATACCATGTCTGAGATTCTGCTTCTGTTATAATTATGAACTGTCAAGTATTTCAATAGCTGAGTATTTCAATAGCTGAACATTAGTGGGGAGTAAGATTTTTATTTTTTTCCATTTCTAAAATCTGGGGATGTACAACACATCCCCTGCTGGTATACTTGCATTTGCAACCTTCCTAGGATATATCTCCTGTTCTCAGTTCGTCTCAGATGACCCCCATGAGCCAAGTGTGGTAAGAGGGCAAGATCAGGAGAGTTATTTCATAAGGGAACTATTAAACCAAAAACAAAGTGTTACTTCTGAAAGAACCATAAGCATTGTGTATAGAATGAACTATAGGATTTAGTGAGGAAAAAAAATCATTGTTTTTCCTGACTTTCTCTCTTTGGAGTTATTTATATATAGAATTCTGTTGTACATCCCCAGATTTTAGATATGGAAAAAAACAGAAATCTTACTCCCCACTAATGGTCAGCTATTGAAATAGTTGACCAGGTATTATTTCATGCAATGATACCCATATGTTTACACATCCAGCTATAACTGAGAGAAGGCACAGAATGAGATAAGGGCAAGATTGGAACCATCCTTCTTTTTTGTTCTGTTCTCCTATTCCCAGAAATCACTATTCAAGGAAAACTTGTACTAGAAAATACGATGAGTTACGTCAAGATACTCTATATCAAGACATGATAAGAATAGAAGTATATTCACTGGCAGTTAAGCAGGCCAGGAATTTCAATCCCAGTCTATTTTCATGTCATCTAGCAAGAGTAGAAAATAAACATAATTTTACCTTTATAAGTTATAAAAAAGGAGACTGTTTTAGCCTACTCCACATTTAAGTGTATAGATATCATTAAAAAAAATATATTGTATGGATTTTTCTTTATTGGCTTTATAATAATAAGAGACAATACCTTTCAAAGAGTGATATTTTGTAGTCAGATTTTCTTCCTGAGATAAAAAAGGAGGAAGAACTAGTTAAGACCTTTTCTTTTTTTTATTTTTTATTTTTTATTTTTATTTTCTCTATTGAGGAGAAGGTTAAAGGACTACTCTGATAAAATCTCCCCTCATTTTCTGTCTTTCCTTTTTATTCAGGAAAAAAAAAAAGATTTTCAGCTTAACTTTAAATATAGAACAATCTTTTAAATTCTCATTATTCTTAGGATTACAGAGATTACATGACTATACAGTATTTCCTAAAAACAGATGAAAGGAAAAGACAAGGAAATATCTAAATAAGAATTTTTTCTTTCAAACACTGAAAGAAAAAAGGGATAAGTCACTTATGCAGTCACCTGCCTTTCTGCCATTTTGCCCTCAAAGCTGTATGGTAAAGATGAATATGAATAAGACAGACTGTTCTTAAAGGACTTCAATTAGGCTTCTTAATACAAAATATGCTAATTTGTACGTGACAGATTCAGCTGAGTTTTCAAGGGTGCCCTATATTGGGAAGATACAAATGAAAGAACAGATGGAAGTTAATAGCTTCTTTAGACGTGCAAGCTTTGGATTCCAAATTTTCTTTAAAATTCTGGATTTTGTATTTTTTTTATTGCAATTTATGATCATTTGAGTTCAGATTCTGCTTTTCTTTCATGTAGAGTAGATCTTGCGCTTATTAGAGCAACACACCAACAATGTTGTAGAGGATGATTTGTCCCTTTTTCAAAGTTATTTCCAAAGTTTGCTTTGAAAAGTGATTTAACAATGAATTCTAGCAATGATTTCATTTGTCAAACGTGCTGCAGCATTTATTGAAGTAGTTTGCATCAGTATTGCACAGATAGTACAGATCACATGATAGCAGTAAGCTGAGTTGAGTTCTTGGCTTCTTACACACAAACTGTATTTACTTTCTCCGTAAATTGAAAGTAGTGAAGAAATGATAATAGATTTTAAAAGCAACACATGCACTTTCTAATATAGCAATCAAAAATGACAGGACTTCATCTAAAAATCAGCTGATTCTAGAACATCTAGTTGCTTTCCACAGAACTGATCTGGAATGGCTGTTGTGGTTTTTGTTTGTTTGTTTAAAAAAAAAAAAAATCACTGACCTACAAAGAAGTATAAAATAGAAGTACTTTGTGTTAGTTTGTTACACAAACAGCTAGCTGTTCCCTTGTTTATTTTAGATTCTTGTTCCCGGTGAACTGAAAGTTAAAGTCCTATGATAAGAGAGAACATTTTAAGGAAGAACAAGTACAGGCATATTGATGCCTGAGAAAATTAAGTATATTGGGTTGCTTTGCCTATGCATCTGCCCATATAATTTAACTGGGCAATCCCTAAACAAGCCAAGGGATAGAACTTGTAAAGACACAAAATTCTGACCTCATTTGTGAAATTTGGAGGTTAGTAGAGGCCAGAAACCAAATTAGACCTCACAAGAAAAAGCAGAGATTAATTAGGCCAACTGGACAGTTCCAGGAAGAATATCAACACATGTATAATGTTGAGGCACTCATATAACATACTGACACTGAAATATTTTAAAAAAAAAAAGAAAAAGAAAAGAAAAAGATAGCAAAGTATTGCATCAAGGAACTTATTAGGGAGACCTATAAACAGTCTGTAGCTGTCACTCATTCTGCAGCTCATGGTAATACTGTGGCTTTAAACGATTTCCCTCTTTGAAATCATAAAAAAGTCATAATTCTTCTACTAGATAAACTAGTGCTTCTTCTGAAAAGACATCTAGCGTTCAGCACTGTCTGTCTGTTTACAAAATCACTATACTACTTAAACTGATGTATTTAAGGTTTTAGAAATGCCATATATATGACAGGTGAAGTCAGTAATGTGATCCAGGTATCAAAAACCTAAAAGCTTTTTTTTTTTTTCCTTTGTGCTTTACCTCTAGTTTTCTTAGAACATGTGTGGTAGAAGTCTTAAAATCTGTGTGTCTATTTTCCTGATTTATAGGTGTACTGGAAAACTATTATAACTTAAAACTTATATTGTAATAAATTTTCTACTTAGATAACATATGGCTGTTTCTAATATATGGAGACATTTCAGTATTTCATTTTGATTGCTGGGTGCTTTTTATGTATAAAATGTTTTCATTCAGGGTATAAATGTATTTCTACTTATGATATTTGAGTGTTTACTTTGTTATTTTTCACTTGGATTGGAAAAGATTATTAGCAGAGAGCTAATAACAGAGTGGTGTGGTTACCTTTGAAATAGCAGCCCTTATCTCAAAGACTAAGCCAAAAGGTGAACACTGAGCTTTCTCAGGGAAGATTATATGGAAGCAATAGAACACCTCCTGAAGTCTTTCAAAATAATTAGTTTGACTAACAAATCCAGAACTTTACAAATGGAAAGCCTTCACACTGACATTTGTAAAGAGAAAAGAGAGCAATAGCAGGTGGAACGGTTCTGCACAGGCCCTAAAAAAAAATCTGGAATGTAGGCTTATGAAGATTGAGTTTTCAGTAGAATCTTTTATTAGTTTTCCAAAAACTTTGTACTTCCTGGACTTATATGAGTTACCTGTGGATAGAAATCCCTTGACTACTCTGGTCCTATCCTAATTTCACTTTCGTCTTGCCCTGAAAAAAAAAATAACCTTCGGAATCAACATTTTGGTGGAGCTCTGGAAGCAAGGAAGATCTACTCTCACTTTGTGGGAGAGCTGGGGGAGCTGGAATGAGAGAAGAAAGTATTGAGATGTAGATGGCTAATAATGTGCAGGGTCCCATTCCTTTGTGCAGGGGCACTTGACCTGCATCCCAGGATGAAGTCTAAATTCTTACAAATGTCCACCCCTAGCCAAAGTAAAAACACATTGAATTTTGAATTTTGACAAGCCAACTTATGAAATATGTATTGAGATAGCGTAATTCAGTATTATAATTGTCAAAATTTCTACGTAGAATCATAGAATTATTAAGGTTGGAAAAGACCTGATAAATATACATCATCAATTTACTCTATAGCGCTTTTCAAAAACTCTTTCACTTTATATTTTGCAAAAGTAACATCCTTTGAGGAAAATGTCTCTGTCTTTACTGACTATCCAAATTTCCTCTAAGTATCGTGCTTCTTTCTACTTCTTTAAACATCAGACCACAATTTATTGTTACAGCTGTATCCAGAAATTAATTCCTGCTCTTTTTTTTTTTTTTTTTTTTTTTATCTTGGAGTAATAGAGCTAATGACTGTGTGGATTCCTTAGAAATGGTCTGAACAATTGGATTCTTATTTCTTTTTTAAATGTGTCATAACTACATTCTCTACAGGAAGGGGCTAAGATGGTTAATTATTCTATTTTCAATGTATATGTAGTTCTCTTTTGTTAGAAAGGAAATATTGATTTCTTTTCAGGACAATATCCAGAACACATTCCTATAGGACATATGTCAAAAATACTTATAGAAGCAAAATGAAGAAAGGTAGTGAGTAACAAAACTTAAATGATGACCATTACCAAAATAATACAAATTCCAGGTACAGATTACTATCTCCAATCTAACAATATAAGACACTCATTAAAACATATTTCCTTCTTTTTCCTTCCCAGAAGTGAACAAAACCCACTACAAAGTGCCAAGTTGACATTAGTGGAATTATTTCTGTCTGTTTACTAGGCAAAGCATAACAAACAGTTAATACTTCATTATTATTATTATTATTATTATTATTATTATTATTATTATTATTATTATTATTTTATTATTGCCATGTTTAGGCTTTTTCCTCTGTTCTAAGAAAATTGGCTCTTTGTCCACTGAAATTAATAATATCATTTTCATTTACTCCAAAGACTGTTCATTTTCAATTCTCAAAGACAAGATCTAACAGGATGCTGATTACTGTTTGAATATCAGTAAATATATAGTACTGTTTCAGTTTTCAGTATATATTTTAAAGTGTATGTTTGTCAAAAAGTCTAACTAGAAACTGAATGTTTTCAGATCATTACTTAAGGCAAGTTTTATTCTTGTTCTTGTTCTTCCACTTACTGATAGTAATTCTAAGTACTTCATAGCATATTGTTTTGAACAGTGACTTTACTAAGAGATAGGAAGTACAATCTATTAGAAAATAACCTGGGTCTTGTAAGACTGGGTAGAAGAGTGAGTAAGTACATTCACATTGAGAGTGAAAAGTTTGTGTAAAGCACCTCTAATGTATCTGTGAATAGAAAAAGTTTCTAGGATGACAAGTATCCTATTCTTTCCCTTTCTCAGGGAAGGTGTTGAACTATATTATACAGTATGAGTGACTCCCTAGCGAGCTATATACTACATAGGGGTAACTGGGAGGGAGGCAAAGAAAAAGGGAAAGGAATTCACATTTTTTCCCACTCTCTTAAGTAAAAAAAAATACACCCAAATAATTCTGAAATGTAAATGAAAAGAGTAATAATTTTGCATTTTTAATAGCATCAAAATATAAATTTTAATTAAACAAGCATTCTAAAATCTAACAAAATTAACCAATTCCAAGTATGTCAGATGTAAACACTATGCCAAGCTCCACACAAGCATTATGAACAGTCATTTTCCCCTTTCCATTAAATCCTCACATGGATGGTTCTGCTATATATTTCTAATGTAGAATCTGAAGTTAATATTCAAGTTGTGCTCATTTGTCCAACTGATGATTATTTTTAATGGAGTTGATATTTTAATACTTCACTGGACACTGAAACAATTAAAATATTTATCATACTCGGTTATGCATGTTTTCCTCAATTTCTTGTGCTGTTGAGACTGGGATACAAACATGTATTTACAACAACTACCCTGTAACATACCTGCAGGATTGCAAGCAACAGCATGTTGACTGAGAAATTAGAAAAAAAAAAAAAAAAGTCTTTCTTCCTTGATAGGTCATTGGAAGCAGCTTCCCAATAATACTCCCTACAGAAACATACTAGCAGAATGAAAGAATTAAAGTTAGCAAAAACAAAACAAA
This sequence comes from Cygnus olor, assembly GCF_009769625.2. Classification (NCBI taxonomy): domain Eukaryota; kingdom Metazoa; phylum Chordata; class Aves; order Anseriformes; family Anatidae; genus Cygnus; species Cygnus olor. The sequence continues at coordinate 25,555,092 of NC_049169.1, read as the reverse complement.
ACAACACAACACAAAACAAAAAGTCCATCACTGTAACTGGCTATCTTCTCACTAGATTCAGCAGGCTTTGGATCAGGCTGCAAATATGAACATACTGTAGAAAAATGAAAGTGAATAACAGAAATTGTCTCTTCCAGGTCATAGAATCATAGAATGGCTTGGGGTGGAAGGGACCTTAAAGATCATCTAACTCCAACCCCCAAAACTGAAAATTAACCCCAACCCCAGGTCATGAAAATGAATTACATGCAATAGGCTGGGAGAAGTAAGTTCCAAATTGAGCCTTTCCAATTATTTTTCTTACAAAATATTAGACAAATAGACTTATGAATTCTCTCTACATGCAACTTATAAAATGCTACTTGTTTAATAAGGCTTAGATTGACATTTTTTTCAGTCTTGAGGTCATTTAATATTTAATAATTTGGGGTTTTAATATTAAATCATAGACTCATAGAATATCCCGAGCTGGAAGGGACCCATAAGGATCATCAAGTCCAACTCCTGGCAACGCACAGGTCTGCCCAAAAGTTTAGACCATGTGACTAAGTGCACAGCCCAATCGTTTCTTAAATTCAGACAGGCTTGGTGCAGTGACTACTTCATTGGGGAGCCTGTTCCAGTGTGCAACCACCCTCTCGGTGAAGAACCTCTTCCTGATGTCCAGCCTAAACTTCCCCTGCCTCAGCTTAACACCGTTCCCGCGGGTCTTACCACTGGTGATAACGGAGAATAGGTCACCTACCTCTCCACTCCCCCTCGCGAGGAAGTTGTAGACTGCGATGAGGTCCCCCCTCAGCCTCCTCTTCTCCAGGCTGAACAGGCCCAGTGACCTCAGCCGCTCCTCATATGTCTTCCCCTCTAGGCCCTTCACCATCTTCGTTGCCCTCCTCTGGACACTCTCCAACAGTTTAATGTCCTTTTTGTACTGTGGTGCCCAGAACTGCACACAGTACTCGAGGTGAGGCCGCACCAGCGCAGAGTAGAGCGGGACAATCACCTCCCTCGACCAACTAGCAATGCCGTGCTTGATGCATCCCAGGATACGGTTGGCCCTCCTGGCTGCCAGGGCGCACTGCTGGCTCATATTCAACTTGCTGTCAACCACAACCCCCAGCCCTTTCTGCAGGGCTGCTCTCCAGCGTCTCATCGCCCAGTCTGTACGTATAGCCAGGGTTGCCCCGTTCCAGGTGCAGGACCCAGCACTTGCTTTTGTTAAACTTCATGTGGTTGGTGATTGCCCTAATGTTACCTTACAATGTTGATATACGTCATGTAAAGTTACAGATACTTATTTCTATTAATTTGGCATATGATTTTATCTGAAAAATATATATATATCCACTTTGACCAGCCAATTTCACACTAGACCCACAGAATGACTTCCTGTACTGTTTATCCTTTTCAATCTTGGCTTCAAGAGCCTTATATCATTATATAATTTTACTTGAGATCATGGCATATTTCTTTTTGTCTTGCAGGAGTTAACCTACTCCAGGAGGTTTCTCAGTCACCTCTGTAAAACTGTTATTCACGAGGCCCCAGACTTGTCAAATAAAAGAGTAAACAAAACCAGTTTAAAAGATTTTGAAGGGAGTCATCAAGCAACAATGTATTTTTGTTCTAAATATGTTATGAATATTTTTACTGTAGAGGAAAATCTATGTTATTGTTAGCACTGCTTTTGTTTGTGTTGGTCTTGAGCAGAAGCAGGCAATGTAATTGTTTAAGGCCCCACGCTTCAGGGAGCCCTATCTACTCATCACTTCTGTTTTTCCTTCCAGCTGGTTGCACTAGCTGAATACTAACTACTCAGCAGTGATCATCCATAAAAAGGCAACAGTATATACATGAGCATCTACCTGCAGGCTGTAGTTGATATGTTGAATTTCATTCCTGAAAGAAACAATAAAATGCTGTGAGGTTTTTGTTTGTTCGTTTGTTTGTTTTTAAACAAAACAAAACAAAACAAACAAACGAACAAACAAAAACCAGCCTTTTACTAAGCTTGTTCTTTGGGCAGAAGGATGGAAGACAAATACTGTGCAGGGAGTATCAGACAAGGGAGGTAAAAGAGTGGGCATGAAAGTATATGGTCAAGACTGGAATATGATGGTTGCAAGTAGTAGGAGGATATGAACACCAGAGAATACAGAGCTGAGGTCCTGCTTTGAGGAAATGGAGACAGAGGAGGAGGAAGAAGGCAGATAGATGTAAGACATATAGAAAGTTGGAAGTGTGATAAAGCCAGAAGATGAGCTTTCAAGCACAGCAGTCTACAATACTTAAGGTTACATCTGAGATATAGATACATAGATGTACAGGGGCACAACAACCCCAAGCAGAGCTACAGGCTGGGAGATGAGTGGTTAGAAAGCTGCCTGGCAGAGAAGGACCTGGGAGTATTGGTTGATAGTCGGCTGAATATGAGCCAGCAGTGTGCTCAGGTGGCCAAGAAGGCCAAGAACATCCTGGCTTGTATAAGAAACAGTGTGGCCAGCAGGGCTAGGGAAGTGATTGTCCCCTTGTACTCGGCTCTGGTGAGGCTGCACTTCGAGTACTGTGTTCAGTTTTGGGCCCCTCGCTACAAGGACATCGAGGTGCTTGAGCAAGTCCAAAGAAGGGCAATGAGGCTGGTGAGGGGTCTGGAGAACAAGTCTTATGAGGAGCGGCTGAGGGAGCTGGGATTGTTCAGCCTGGAGAAGAGGAGGCTCAGGGGCAATCTTATCGCTCTCTATAGGTACCTTAAAGGAGGCTGTAGCAAGGTAGGGATTGGTCTATTCTCCCAAGTGCCTGGTGACAGGACGAGGGGGAATGGGCTAAAGTTGTGCCAGGGGAGGTTTAGGTTGGATATTAGAAAGATCTTCTTTACCGAAAGGGTTGTTAGGCATTGGAATGGGCTGTCCAGGGAAGTGGTTGAGTCACCATCCCTGCAGGTCTTTAAAAGACGTTTAGATGTAGAGCTTAGTGATATGGTTTAGTGGAGGACTTGTTAGGGTTAGGTCAGAGGTTGGACTAGTTGATCTTGGAGGTCTCTTCCAACCTAGATGATTCTGTTATTCTGTGATTCTGTAACTGTCCAGTTTTGGATTGCCAGTTCAAGAAGAAAATGGATAAACTGGAGATAGTCCAAAGAAGGAATATCAACATGGTCAGGAGACAACAGCACAAGATCTGTTAGAAGAGTTTAAGGCAGTTGAGTCTTTTTCTTTCAGCAGGGTGATACAGTGGCAATCTGCAATTATTTGAAGGGAAGTTACAGAGACAGTGGAAACAAACTCTTCTTGGTAGTACCAGATGATGAACAAGGAGAAATGGTAAGAAATGGAAAGTTGAAAGGTTCAGACTGTACAAATGGAACACAACAACAACAACAAAAACTGGGAGAGTAATGGAAACTGAATAAGTGTCCTAGAGATGCTGTGCAATCTCCATTCATGGTGCTTTTCAAAAACTGATTAATCAAAAATCCATAGTCAACCATATCTAATGTGATGGTAGATCTGCTTCAACAGGGAGGTATAATTGGAAAACAATCATCATTCTAGCCAACATTTCTTTGATATCTATGTTTGTGTACATTTTTTCAGTTAAATTAGTTTGTATGATGTATGTCTGATTTCTTGTCATGGTTTTGGATGGGACAGAGTTAATTTTCTTTGCAGAGGCTCACAGAATGCTATTTTTGGGATTTGAGGTGAAAATAGTGGTGATAGCACACCAATGTTTTTGGTCCTTGTGGAAAAGTGTTTACAGAGAGCCAAGGACTTTTTTTTTTTTTTTTTTTTTCTTCTTATGCTGTCCTGCCAACCAGGAGGCTGTGGGTGCACAAGAAATTAGGAGGGGACACAGCCAGGACAGCTGACCCAGACTGACCAAAGAAATATTCTACATCATATGGCATAATGCTCAGCAACAAAAGATGCAGTAAAGAAGAAGGACGGGGGGATATTCAGAGTGACAGCATTTGTCTTCCCAACAAACCGTTACACGTAATGAGCCCTGCTTTCCTGGAAGTGGCTGAACACCTGCCTGCCAATGGGAAGTAGTGAATAAATTAATTTCTTTGCTTTCCTTGCATGCATGGTTTTTGCTTTACTTAGTAGACTGTCTTTATTTGAACAGATGAGTTCTTGCACTTTTACCTCTCTGATTCTCACTTCCATCCCACCTGGGGAGAGTGAGTGAGTGGCTGTGTGGTACTTAGCCGCCTACCAGGGCTAAACCACAACATTTCTGTATGGATTTCACAGGTAAGAAAGGAAAAAAAAAAAAAAAAAAAAAAAAAAATTACACTGGGAAAAATTAAAAAGCAAAACAAAGAAACAAACAAACAACAAAAAAAAAAAAAACAAGCAAAAACCAAAACATATATCTCTCCAATCTTAAACAGATAGCTATTACAAACAAGTGCTGTCTCTGAGAGATTCAGTGGAAACTACCCTATAATAAAACAGTATTTACTACTCATAGAGTACTAACTTTAGGTGAATTACACTTAGCAAACCCAGCAGCAGTCGTATCTAGTTATTCCACTAGAATGTATATATTAAGTCCATTACTTATGTTACTGCTGAACTTGATCTTGCATACATTTTTTTATTTTTTTAACACAGCTTCCAAAGAAATTATCTTCAGATGTGTTTAAAGTTAATTTTAAGTTAGGTGAAAGCTTCACAGCATTACAGCACTACAACAAACCTAGTAAATTACTGTATCCCTTTGCAGCTCTAAATTCCATCATTGTCAAAGACATTTATTTGCCTTTACTTCACTGAGCCTCTAGTAAGCTGTTTTGAGGAAGCAGTTGAAAATTTATATACTGAAATACTGAAAAGGACCATATAGAATGTCTGAGGAATTTGAACTTACCTTCAGCTGTTTAAAATGAAATATAAAATAGCCATTGAAATCACAACGATTTGCACTCTGTGTTATGAAATTTGTAATGATCTCAATACTCCAAGAATCATTGAAATAAGCCAACATGTTTCTTTGACAAAAAAAATGTAGTTTTAAATGTATACATGAAGTATTTTGGTAGGACAATAGTTAAAAGCTATTTATATTGAGCCTGAGAAATGGAAAACATTTATCTCCAAGATTCTGAAAACAATGAATACGAAATTTTCTTTTAGTGACATTTCTTAAAGGGTAAACCTAATATTTTTGGACATATTTGCTCTTACAGTATGATATTTTGACATAAATTGACAGGTCCATTATGCTTGGAGGATTTGGTAAATTAGTTTTTGAATAAAGATGGTGCATGGGCTTTCAAAGCTGTCTAGTCCAAAAATCTGAACATGGAAATTATTTTTGTGCAGCGTCATTCTTCTCCCCTCCAACATCTCCTTAGCCACAGCATCCACTTTTTGATGCTGAAGGCGGCTAAGGTGGGAAAAGAATCTTCAGTGTTCTGGCTGGGGCATCTGGGACTTGAGGTGGTGAAAGGGCCACAAAGGCATGCAAATTCTCCAGCCTAGAGCTGCCACTTTCTCTCATGTAAACCAAGTCTCTTGCAGCTATTGACTTTGTAATTTCTTGTTCGGTCATATAACTTGATGCACCAGTGTAGTGGGTTATACTGGGCTAGCAGCCAAACTCCCACCAGCTGCTTGCTCACCTCTCTTCCCCCAGTGTGACTGGGTTAGAAAATTGGAAAAACAGGAATGAGAAAACTTGTGGGTCAAGACGAAAATGGGGAGATCAATTACCAATTACCGTTGTGGGCAAAACTGAGTGAACTTGGGAACATTAACCTAATTTATTCTCAGTTAATTACTGATTCAGGTAGTGAAACAGGGAAACAAAAAAAGACATATTAAAACAAGCTACTTCTTCCCCTCATTCCCAGGTTCAACTTCACTCCATCACTCCATACTCCTCCTTTTATCCCTGCAGGTTAACTCAGTGCCTTCAGCAAGGAAAAGGGAAAGCACACTGTATGTCAGTGCACAGCAGTTTCTGCCACTTTCTTCTTCTCATAGCTTTCCTCTTCTCCAGCAGGAGTTCTTCCATGACTGCAGTGCTTCAGGAAAATCTTCTCTGGTGCGGGACTTCCTCAGGCAGCAGGGTATATCAGTTCCACCATGGGGCTCCTCCCTCTCCCCCTCTGGTGACCATGGCATTCCCTGTGCTGTTTCTCACTCCTTTTGATCCCTCCTCTTCTCTCTGTCTGTCTTTTTATCCCCTTTTTAAACTATGCTTCCCTGAGGCATCACAGTTTTAGCAGCTGGGCCCAGCCATGCCCTGGGTTGGGGCCGTTGGACCCATTTGGAACTGGCTGTGTCTGGCACGGGGCTGCCCTGGCCTCTCCCCACTGAGGTGCCCTGCAGCCCTGCTGCAAGCACCTGGGCACGGACACACAGTGCAAGGAGTTACACAGCCTCCTCATAAAACTTCATCAAATCTTGTCTTAGAATTCTGGCAGATTAGAAAGTCATTATGTAGTTTTTTTCCTGGTTTGTTTATTTGCTTCCTTTAAGTACACATGAATAAAAGAAAATAATTTTGATGCAGATTAACTGTGTTTTATTTGCAGACAGAATATATCTGTATTGCCTTTAAAAAAAAAAAAAAAAGAGTTTAGTATGATTGTATGTACAAACCCTTGACCTGTCCATCAAAATTAGACAACAGAAAAGTGTTGCTGTTCAGAGAGAAAATGCTTTATGATGTTAGGAAAACCTTGAAACACTTACAGATTTTTTGATAACATGCCTATTCAAATTTTCTTTCCATAATATCCAACATGTAATAGAGTTAGCAAAGTGCTTTTTTGTTGTTGTTTTCTTTGTTTGTTTGTTTATTTCTTTGTTTCAGAGAGAGGAGCTGAACAAAATACAGAAGATGGACATCAACTGTTGATGAAGTCTACCTGGACTTCAGCAAAGCCTTTGACGTGGTCTCCCACAGTATTCTTCCACAGAAGTTGGCAGCCCATAGCTTGGACAGGCACTCTCTTTACTGGGTTAAAAACTGGCTGGACAGCCAGGCCCAGAGAGTGGTGGTAAACTGAGTTAAATCCAGCTGGAAAATGGTCACCAGTGGTATTCCCCAGGGGTCGTTGTTGGGGCCCATCCTCTTTAATATCTTTATTAGTGATTTGGATGAAGGAATTGAGTGCACCCTCAGTAAGTCTGCAGATGACACCAAGTTGGGGAGAAGTGTCGATCTGCTCAGGGGTAGAAAGGCCCTGCAGAGAGACCTGGACAGGATGGGTAGATGGGCAGAGGCCAATGGGATGAGGTTCAACATGGCTAAGTGCTGGGTCCTGAACCTTGGTCACAACAACCCCATACAATGCTATAGGCTTGGTGTAGAGTGGCTCAAAAGCTATGCAGGAGAAGAGGATCTGGGGGTGTTGGTTGATGCTCATCTGAACATGAGCTGACAGTGTGTCTATGTGTCCAAGGTATCAGGAATAGTGTAGCCAGCAGGACCAGGGAAGTGATCGGCCCTGTGTATTCTGCTCTGGTGAGGCCACACCTCGAGTACTGTGTTCGATTTTGGGCCCCTCACTACAGTAAAGACATTGAGGCCCTGGAACATATCCAGAGAAGGGCTGTGAAGCTGGTGAAGGGTCTGAACCACAAGTCCTGTGAGGAGCGGCTGAGGGAACTGGGGTTGTTTAGTTTGGAGAAGAGGAGGCCAAGGGGAGACCTTATTGCTCTCTACAACTACCTGAAAGGAAGTTGTGGGGAGCAGGGAGTTGGCCTCTTCTTGCAGATAACTAGTGATAGGACAAGAGGGAATGGCCTCGAGTTGTACCAGGGAAGGAGAAATTTCTTCTCAGAAAGAGTAGGCATTGGAATGGGTTGCCCAGGGAGGTGATGGAATCACCTGCCCTGGGGGTATTTTAGAAAAGGTTGGATGTAGTACTTAGGGACATGGTTTAGTGGGTGACTTTGGTGGTAGGGTGATGGTTGGACCAGATGATCTTGGAGTTCTTTTCCAACCTTAATGATTCTATGATCCTATGAACCGATCCCTCTCTTTTAAATACTATACTGAGTAACGGCTTGAAAAATGAGGCAATTAAGTTTATGAAGGCAATTTGTTTATGAAAAATAAACCATAGTAAAATAGGATTACGAACTACACAGATGATTAAAAAAAATAAATTAGGTACACATATACAGTATATAAAAATAATATTAGATTTTTTAACCAGGGAAGGATAATTACATAGGAATTTATCCTGAAAAATCAAAATGTGCTAATTCTCTTATATGATAACAGTAACAGGAAAAATAACTGAAATCTGTGTCATTTATGAAGAATTCATAAATATGTTTACAGGTTAAACCTAGGTTTTGAGGTTTTAGCTACCAAGGAAAGTAAGAATATGTCAGATAACCAATAGTGAAATTTCTCACAGAAATATCTAGTTCTCAGTCATATTTATCTAAGAACAGTTTCCCAGTTTTGGAGGGAATCCAAAGAAGAGACTCCCAGAAGTTAAACAGTTTGGTGCAGTATGGAATATGGAAAATCTATATTCAGATCTCAGCACAACCTGATCCACAACTGAATCTAGACCTATGAAATCCGCAGTCAACTCTAATCACTACGCTATTGATGATATAGTGAAAATTCTCTCTTCTATGAGAGAACTTTCTCTTGTGATGTAGTAATTTTTTTTTTCCTTAATCTCAAGGAACCTAAAATTACTATTTAATACTAATACAGAGAAAACAGAAAAAAAAAGTAGTGTGAGTTATCGAGTGAGTCTACATTACAGACTGATAAAAAATCCAGTGAGGAGGACTGTAGGATGATTTGACACAATCCGTTATGGTTTCAGGATCATCTGTGCATGCTACTTCTTTACTAGCATTAACATTTCTGCTTGAGATGACAGCCAGCTGCTGGAAGACCTAGGATCCACTTGTCATCCTACTGAGTGACTTCTTTTCTGATTCCACCAGGAGGAAAACGACTTGGAGCAGCACTTGTGCTATGCTATTGACTTAATGCTGCAACACTTCAGCATAGACATAAAATAAATAAATAAATAAATAAATAAATAAATAAAACTGTGCACATGAAATGAATGTCTCCAGCGTGCTGAACCACATCTTAGATGCACACAGGGCTTGCACTAAAGAGAGAGAACAGAAACTTTTCCCCTTGCAATTCTCTGTGGTCTAAACTTAATGAACTACTGAGCTCAGAGCATGACAAAGAAGCTCACAGAAGCTTCATTTCTCAGAAGGCAGCCTTTAAAGAATGGATAGGAACATGCCTTGTTTAAAAAGTGTCTAAAAAAATGGGAAAAGAATCATTTTATCTATCCTTGGTTTTCGTGTTTTGTCCCACACTTCAGGTCTTCTTATCCTTTCGCTCTTTTTTTTTTTTTTTTTTGTTCTTTATTCATTTTCTTCCAGTTACTCATTTGCTTCTGTAGGTGTTTGCTCTGATTCTTACCTCACAGGTTCTTGATGCCTACAACAGTCTCACCTTCTGCTACACAAAATGATATTGTTATGTGAAGAACAAATCATAGTATGTGTCCACACTGAAAAACAAACTATTTGCAGAAAGAGATAGCTGTTTAACACCTGCCACTATTTATAATGGGCAAAATCAGTGCTTCAACATTCGGTGAGACAATGAAGTAGCCAGTGGTCTAAAGCCAGTATTAGACTTATGGCATTATTGAGTGGACCTCTGGATTTTATTCTCTCACTGAACCGATTGCAGTAGTTAGTACAATTTCAATTACTGTTATACAGGGTCTTTCAGTAATTCCTGTGGTTGTTTGTCTCTACTATCAGCTTGTTTTGAATAGTACACCTTCTAAACAGATGACATACATCCAGAAAAAAAAAAAAAATCTATAGGAGACCACAATAATTTGTCTTAAAGGTGAAGTGAAAGGCTACTTAAGAGCACTTTTTTATAGGTAGGATTCAGCCAATCAAATAGGCTTTATAAAGGAAGGTCTTGTTTAAGTAGGCTGTTGCTGACACTTAAAACTTGATTTCTTAGAATCATAGAATGTCTTGGGTTGGAAGGAACCTTGGATCATCTAACTCCAATCCCTCTGCCATAGGCCACCCACTAGATCAGGTTGGCCAAGGCCCATCCAGCCTGGCCTGGAACACCTCCAGGGTTGGAGCATCCACAACTCCTCTGGGCAACCTGCTCCAGTGCCTCACTACCCTTACAGTGAAGAATTTCCTCCTCTTTTCTAATCTAAATCTATCCTCTTTTAGTTTAAGACCATCCCCCCCTTGTCCTATCATTATCTACCCAAATAAAGAGTCCTTCTCCATCCTTTTTATAAGACCACCTTAAGTACTGAAAGGCCGCAATGAGAACTCCCCGGAGCCTTCTGTTCTCCAGATTGAACATCCCCATCTCTCAGCCTTTCTTCATAGGAGAGCTGCTCCAACCCTCTCATCATCAGGGATAATTTGAAAGAATCTAGAAATCCCTGGAGGCCATTATCTTTCTGAATTTGCCAGAAGCCTTTACTAATAGGTTGCAGAAGGAGACATGAAACATGTGGGATGGTTTTACAAACTTCCTTCAAGTGAGTTATCAGTTCCTCCAGACTGTTGAGACATAATAAGCCCTTGTTCACTAAGCTCTGTGATGATGTCTCAGGGTAGCAAACACCAATTTCATTTGAATGTAACAGCTACTGTACTGCAATAATATACTCTATTCTTTGAGCCCTTGTTATTGCACTGTTTTTCTCAGGCTTCCAAATGGTTTGTGACACCCTTGAGATCTGACATTACTCAGAGGACTCCATGCAGCCACTGCCCTTGTCATATAATCTATTGTGATCACAGCATGAACAAATTAAAATGGTGGTATGAATGATCAAAGTGACTTACAATATTTCAGTTGCAGTATGATGAATTATCAAGAATTTTCTGTCATCTACTGGAAAAAAAAAATAAAATACATTTGTTCAACAACAATATATTTGAAAATAATAGAAGTAGATTAGCAAATTATCTGACTTTTATTTGAATTCTATTAATTCTGTGCAACATTAGAAAATGACCATGGAAAATTAAGTGAAATGTATTTTTTCATAAGCACAGTTCAAAGAAAAAAAAAAAAAAAGCTATTGGCTTTCTCATTTAATAAAAAGTCACTATAAGTCAAAGTGACTTATTCAGCTAAAAAACAGACTAAATGGAGGAGTGTTTTCTTCCCTCCTTACATTACAAAGGCACAGACGGTGTATAAGATGGGTTTGAACAAAAGAGATGATATATTTTGTTGGGTGCCAAGTAATGTTTGGTTCCAAAAATTGCTGGTCTAGAAAAATGAGGAACAAAATAAATTTTAACTGCTCTCTGTTAATGTAATCTCTGAATGATGCTCCATTATTTTAGCTACATTAGGTTGTTTTCTTTGCCTTAGGGGATACCATGGTTATACAAGCAATGTAATCACAATTAACTGACTTATTACAAAGAAAAGCAATTTAAACAAATCTTTTTAAATTAATTTTAAAAAATGCTTTTAAAAAAGCAATTTAAACAAATCAAAAAAAAAAAGTTTTGATCGTTTGTTTTAGGGAGCTTTTAAGAGGAATTTCAATTTTGAGAACTGTTAGAGGAAAATAATGTTGGATCCAACAGCCTAAGAGGCAAGGGTGTGACCACTCTGTGTCCCCAGGTCCAACCAGCAGTGAGGTGGAAAATGTATTCCCAGCAGGTGAACACACATGGACCACACATATACACCACATATATACACATATACATGGTTGGCTACACAGATCATAGGCAGAAACTCAGAGCACCTGAAGGGAATGAGGACACAGACTCCAAGATAGTCAAGAAATGGAGACCCCTTATTGTTCCAATGCCAGATATTATATATCTTTCCTGAGCCCGCTGCACGCGGCTGGCAAACATAGTTACAGACTTCTGATTGGTGCATTCCTTTTGATCACGCATAGCCCTCTACAGGCCCATCCGAGCCTAGCAACTTCTTCTTAACCCTTAGTGCACCGCCGTATCAATCAGCTCCAGTTTATCACCGAACAGGTCACCCATAAACACCCGCATGAGCACAGCGAGCACTATCAGCTTCACCTTGCTCCCTTCTCTGGCTGGACAAGATGAAGATCCACTGGTGAAAATAGGTATACATAAGTAAGTATAAAGTTGATCCCTCCAGCAGCTGAGATCACACAGTGTGCCCAGTAGGTGCACATGAATCCCAGCCATTGGTATCAGGACATGGGAGCTCCTGGAAGCCCCTCCCAATGCCAGCTGGTGGCACAGACCGTTGCATAGACACACACATAGCTGGAAATGATGCCCCTGGTCCCATAGCCAACCTCTCATGCTCTCACACCTGGAGACACACAGGTGCTCTCACACCAGAGTTGGCCCTTGGAGCCCCACTCACGCCCTTGCTCCCAGGCCACTTCACCCACTCGTGGGCTGGGCAGGCTTCACTTCTGCTGTTGATCACACACTGACTCACACACCCATTCTAACTTCAGTCACTGGCATGGAGACACAGGTCCTCAGCCCCATGGTCTGACCCCAGCTGCTGCACTCACACCCCATGCACATGTGCAAACAGAATAGGGAGCCCTCACCCAGGACAGGGTTAGGAAGTTAATAAGAAAACAGGATGGAATAGGGTGACAAGACACAGGCCAGACAAGTGTGCCAAGCAACAAATTAGTTACGTGCAACTTGCCTGTTTTGGTCACAGAATCATAGAATGGCTTAGGATTTAAGGGACTTTAAAGGTCATCTAATTACAACTGCAGCCCACTAGATCACTTTGCCCAGGGCCCCATCCATCCTGGTCTTAAACACTTCCAGGGATGGGACATTCACAACTTCTCTGGCAACCTGTTCCAGTGCCTCACATCCCTATGAGGGAAGTATTTCTTCCTGATACCTAATCTAAATCTCTCCTCTTTTTGTTTAAAACTGTTCCCCCTTATCCTATCACTGTCTGCCCATGTAAAAGGTCAGTCTCCATCTTTTTATAAACCCTCTTTAAATACTGAAAAGCCACAACGAGGTCTCCCTGAAGCCTTCTCTTCTCCAGGCTGAATATCCCCATCTCTCTCAGCCTTGCTTCATAGGAGAGCTGCTCCAGCCCTCTCATGGCCCTCCTTTGGACCCACTCTAACAGATCCACATTTTCTTGTGCTGGGGCGTGGCGTAATGGACCACACGGACACCAGAGTTCTTTAAGGATCCATAACTTCTACTTCTTTATTGAGAACATAACTTCAACTAACTTTACTGAGGACAGGCTCCCTTCTTATACCATTAGCTCTACAGCAGTACTTTTCCACTAACTATTCACGGGTCAACAACTTTGCCTGGCAACAACAAACAACCCAGCAACTTCCATGTCTTAACAGCTGGAGAACAAGCAGTCCGAGACAGCAAGGCATCTCCTGAATCACCCTTCTTTGTTCCTTCTAAAATTTTTACATTCCTCATGGCCTCAACGTTAAGAGTCCAATGTTATTACCAGCCATGGGGCTTGTCGACCCCCAAGACGATACTCCCACACTGGGAGCCCCAGATCTAGATGCAGAACTACAAGTGGGGCCTCACAAAGGCAAAGCAGAGGGAGATAATCACCACCCTCGACCTGCTGACCACATCTGTTGATGCAGACCAGGATGCAGTTGGCCTTCTGGGCTGCAAGTGCGCACTGCTGGCTCATGTCAAGCTTTTTGTCCACCACAACTCCCAAGTCCTTCTCAGCAGTGCTGCTCTCAATGAGTTCTTCTCCCAGTCTGTACTCATATTTGGAATTGCCCTGACCCCTTTACCCTCTAGTTTCCCCCACTCATCCCTCTCTGAATCATGTAAGCCATTCCTTTCTCCCACCTTCATTTCCTCCTCCAAATATCATATAATAAATTCTGTGCAGTCCTCAGCTACTTTTCCCCTACAACACATAATATAACTCTGGACAGCAACCCAACATAGTCTGAAACGTCATATGAAGAGCTGGTTCCATTGACTCATCTTAATGGGTTCCCTGCTTCTAGGCAATGGGACAAAGGGTCTCCTGGGACTGCCCTGGGAAAAGCCCATACAAGTTTTTGGTTCTTCTGGGAATATTTAATTTGGGTTTCTGCCTGGAATGTGTACCTCTGTGCTCCTCTGTGCCTAAAGAGATGGGCCTTTAATGGCATGAGGGCCACTGTGATGGGCTGGCAGTATATTATTTGGGATCCCCTTCCTGCTGTTGTGTCTCTGGGCTCCTTTGTGGGTGTCCAGATGAATTTTTATCACATAACCTAACAAGAAGATATCTCTCGAGGAGATATGCATATATAAATCCATACATACATTAGCAGAGACAATGGTCCAATTTCCAAAAGTCCAATTTCCAATGGTCCAGTCATCCAGAGAATTTGTACAGTAAAATAATTGGTGCTGAAAACCTAATGTCTATACTATGTATTTTGGAGTGTGGGAAGTGTACATTGAAAATACTTTTGTTTCATCCAAAATGAATCCAGTTCATGTGCTCCAGGACAGGTCCCAAACATGAAGTTCAGGAGGTAGCTGAAGCATACGTCCAGATTTATTTCAAAAGAATACTACTGATCTGAACTAAAATGTCAGTGTAGATGTACCAGTATGGAAAATACAGTCTAAGTACTGCCTATCTTGAAGGAAAATGAATCATTGTCATTGTATCACAGCTGCCTGAATGAATTTATTATCACAACAGCAATCTTATGTCAAGATTGGTGAACTCTGTTGATTGCAGGCAACCTTACATTGTCTATATAAAGGGGATGGTAAGTGAAAATAAGTGCTTTTTACTAAAGGTTACCCACAATATAAAGTCTAAAGTATAATTTCAATGATAAACACAAACTGCAAACAAGAAAACCTCTCTTTGGCTGCCATCAGCTCTAAATTCCCCAAATCCATACTCAAAATCATCACTCTGTGCCCAGACCATCTACTTGTCTCACACACAAAGCTGATCAGAATTAGATCCACATACTATGGTTTCATGCCCTGGGCTTCTTGAGGGGATTGACCTGTCGCACATTCTCTGAGCAATTGCAGTCAGTGCTTTTCATAAAAAAAATGTTGGTATGGCATCAGCATTTCATAGATCACTGCTGCTAGTTCATCCCCTCAAGAAAGAGCAAACAGCTTATCCTCCCAAGAAAGAAAATTCAAAGTCCAGTCCTGTCCTATGGCTATGATAAAAGGATTAAACGCCATCTCTTCTTTGCAATTTCATGAACAAGGAAATGAATTTAAAATTCACTGAGCTAGAGATAGTATGAGTTAGTAAACAACCAGTCTGAAGTCTCATAAAGGGATAGTGAATCCTGGTCCTGCCCAAATCTATTTATGAATTTTATCTAGTGACTAGTTAGCATAAAATATAGCAGTGCTAGGGCTGAGAGCTGACAGGTGGATTTTAGCTGGTCTAAAAGTCTTCATTATAACTATTTGTTAGTTCTCTGCATAAAAGTATATCTCAATCCAAACTCTTTCCAATGAGTGTTTTAAACAAGAATCCACAGGGATATTTCAGAAAGCTTTTGATCCCACTGTCTATTTTTCTAGCAGCCTAAGTTTCCATCTGTACTGTACTCTAGAATTCTATTTTCTAGTGATTACAGTAGTTAACAGGCTTTATATGTGTTGTACTACACTAAGCCTAGCCAATTCCCTCCTGTTTAAAGCATGTTATAAACCTCCACAGCCTTATGACTGTGTCAGATTCCCTGTCCATTTCTAATTAGTGATTTGTGATTTTCCATTTCATAATTTGTGAATTCATAATATTTTTTCTACTATTTCTTACTTTGAACATAAGAATATTTTTATATGGCTCTTCCTGATGTACTGCTAAAATTTCAAATTTGGATAATAATATTTAAGGTTTTGTTGCTGTTGTTGTTGTTGGTGGTGGTGGTTTGGGTAATTTTGAACTTATATTGTTAATACTTTCATTTGTAGTTAGCATTTTTAGAGGTGCACTGATTACATCATGTGTATATAAGATTCTGACACATATTTTATTGCTCTCTATGGGTACCTTAAAGGAGGCTGTAGCGAGGTGGGGATTGGTCTATTCTCCCATGTGCCCGGTGACAAGACGAGGGGGAATGGGCTAAAGTTGCACCAGGGGAGGTTTAGGTTGGATATTAGGAAGATCTTCTTTACCGAAAGGGTTGTTAGGCATTGGAATGGGCTGCCCAGGGAAGTGGTTGAGTCACCATTCCTGGAGGTCTTTAAAAGACGTTTAGATGTAGAGCTTAGTGATACGGTTTAGTGGAGGACTTGTTAGTGTTAGGTCAGAGGTTGGACTAGGTGATCTTGGAGGTCTCTTCCAACCTAGATGTTGTGATTCTGTGTGATTCTGTGATTCTGTGATTTTGAAACACTGGTCAGCTGCAAACTTTCTCGATAGTAATTTTGAGAAAATAATTAACATTTTGCTGCACTCTTTTTATTTCTGGAAACTGTCCATGCATAAATCTTTTGTGTTTTTGTTGTTGTTCTTTGTTTATTTGTTTGCTTGCTTGTTTTGGTTTGGTTTGGTTTGGTTTGGTTTTGGTGGTGGTTTTCTTTT
Source organism: Cygnus olor (assembly GCF_009769625.2). NCBI lineage: Eukaryota > Metazoa > Chordata > Aves > Anseriformes > Anatidae > Cygnus > Cygnus olor. The sequence goes on along the minus strand of NC_049169.1, from coordinate 25,538,514 downwards.
GAACTTCCCTCTCTCACCATCCACTGATATTAGGGAGGTAGTTTTGCATTAGGTTCTGAAGTCTATCTGTTCTGTGTGCTGTTTTATTTCATTCTTGACAGTTGAGATGAAACAGAAACTATATTTAATGACTGCAATTTCCAACAGCTATGTGAGAGACAATATATAGTGCCCATGTGTTAAAGGAAAAAAAAAAAAAAAAAGAATCTGTGGAATTATAAACCTATAACTGAACTTCAGTTCCTGGAAAAAGTACTGGCATAAACCATCAGTTCAGTAAACCCCTACAAGAACACAAGGAGATGAGTAAGAACCTACAATGATCTATCAAAAACAGATAGCATCAGACCAATCTTACTTGATTGTATGGCAGGGTAACAGGCATTGTGAAAACAGGAAGAACAGAGGATGTCAAATTTCTTGACATTAGAAAGGTTTTTGACGTTGTTTCGCATGACATTTCATAAACTCAGGAAACAGAGTCTAGTTTTCAGAAAGACTGGGTGCAAAACTGGTAGGAAAGCAACATTCAAACAGTGATTATCAACAAGAATGGCATGTTTCCATGGCAATCTGGTTTGATTCTCTACTTTTCAGTAATATTTTTCAACGTTTAAGTTTCAGATAACGAGGAATTAAAAAGAGTGGCAAGCATGATGGAGAACAATAGTGAGGTAGTGAGAGTGCTAGAGAATAGGCTGCAATCCAAAGTGTTCTTGAAAAAGTGGAGACAATTGTCTGAAAAGGATGATGGCTGCTGTTCAAATAAGGACAAGCACAAGATCATTTGGAGAAAATAGAGAAAAATGTGGGTATGCTGATAGATCAGAATGTAAAGAAGAAAAGACAAAAGACATCACAGACTGCATTCAGGAAAGATATTTTCAGCAGATATGATTTAAAAAAAATAAGGTTATGTAAAAACCTTGCATTGCTGATGTGTACGGTACTGGTCACCCATATTTGTAAAACATTTATTCTTAATGGAATAGATTCAACACAATAATGCTTCAAGGCAGATGTGAGGAACAGGATGCCTATTTTGAAGTAGAAGCTGAACCATTTTTGCAGACAATTCCAAATTGGGTTGAGCTGTTGACTCCGTCAAGGGTGGTGAGGCCTTGCAGAGAGATCTGGACAAAGTAGAGAGCTGGGAAATCACCAGCAGTATGAAGTTTAACAAGAGCAAGTGCGGGATTTTGTGCCTGGGAAGGGGCAACTCTGGTTAAACAGACAGAGGGGATGAGATGCTGGAGATTAGCCCCACAGAAAGGGATCTGGGGGTTTTGATCGACAGCAAGCTGAACATGAGCCAGCAGTGTGCCTTGGCGGCTAGGAAGGCCAACCGTATCCTGGGGCACATCAAGAACGGCCTTGCTAGCTGCACAAGGGAAGTGATTGTCCCACTCTACACTGCACTGGTGTGGTCTCAACTTGAGTACTGTATGCATTGTTGGGCACCACAGTATAAGAAAGATATAAAGCTGTGAGAGATTGTCCAAAGGAGGGAAACAAAGATGGTAATATGTCTAGAGAGGAAAACGTATGAGGAGAGGCTGAAATCACCTGGATTGTTCATCCTGGAGAAGAGGAGACTGAGGGGAGATCTCATCACCGTCTACAACTTCCTCACGAGGGGGAGCAAAGAGGCAGGCGCTGATCTATTCTCTCTGGTGACCAGCAATAGTACCTGAGGGAATGGCCAGATACTATGACAGGGGAGGTTCAGGCTGGCTATCAGGAAAAGGTTCTTCACTGAGAGGGTGATCAGGCACTGGGACAGGCTCCCCAGGGCAGTGGTCATGACACCGAGACTGCTGGAGCTCCAGAAGCATTTGGACAATGCTCTCAAAGACATGATCTGTGTTTTTTTTTGTTTGTTTGTTTGTTTGTTTGTGTGTGTGTGTGTGTGTGTCTGTGTGTGTGGTTCTTTGGGGACCCAGGAGTTGGACTCAATGATCCTTGTGGGTCCCTTACTACTCGGATATTCTATGATTCTATAATGAATATGAACTGCCCACAAATTAAATTAGGTTGTAAATTATAACACTTCTAACCATGAGAGGAGTGACATTTGGGGGGATTAAAATTCAAAACTAATAAACAGATCAAGATCTATCTTGGAGCTAGTCAAAGCAGTTATGATGAAGTTGCCTACTATAGAAGCTGGAGCTGGCCAATCTAAACTTAAAGTAAGTATATATAGTGGCTGATATTTTTCCTTTAGTAGTATGCACCTGTAAGCCTGTATTGGGTTTATTTTTCAAGGTTTTGATAGTGGGGGGCTGCAGGGGTGGCTTCTGTGAGAAGAATCCAGAAGCTGCCCCATGTCAGATCACAGCCAGCTCCAGCCAGCTCCAAAAGCGACCCGCCACTGGCCAGAGCTGAGCCAGTGAGCAATGCTGGTTGTGCCTCTGGGACAGCAGATTTAAGAAAGGGAAAAAATAGTTGTGCAACAGCAGCTGGGAGAGTGAGGAGTGAGAACTAGCCCTGCAGACCCCAAGGTCAGTGAAGAAGGAGGGCAGGAGGTGCTCCAGGCACACAGCACAAGTTCCCCTGCGGCCTGTGGAGAGGCCCCTGGGGGAGCAGGCTGTCCCCCTGCAGCCCATGGGTCCCACATGGAGCAGATCTCCATGCTGCAGCCCGTGGAGGAGCCCCCGGTGGAGCAGGTGGATGTGGCCTGGAGGAGGCTGCGGCCCATGGAGAGCGCCTGCAGGAGGAGGCCCCGGACTGGAGCCGCAGCCCGTGGAGAGGAGCCCACACAGGAGGAGGGGATTTGGGGGGAGCTGCTGCCCGTGGGGGACCCGTGCAAGAGCAGTTTGCTCCTGATGGATGGGCCTCATGATACAGAGCCATGTGGGAGCAGTTCTTGAAGAGCAGCTGCCTGTGGAAAGCCCACGCAGGATCAGTTTGGGAAGGACAGCATCCCGTGGGAGGGACCCCACATTGGAACAGGGGCAGAGAGTGACCATGAAGGAGCAGTGGAAACAAAGCATTAGGGACTGACCATAGCCACCATTCCCCATTTCCCTGTGCCACTCTGGGGGAGGGTATGGAAGAGGGTGGATGGGTGGAAGATGTTTTTAATTTGTGTTTATTTTCTCACTGTTCTGCCTGTTAGTAATAGGTAAAAAATTACATTAATCTCCCTATGCTGAGTCTGTTTTGCCCATGACAACAACAGTTGAGTGATCTCACTGTCCTTATGCAAACCCTTGAGCCCTTTTCATCATATTTTCTCCCCCTTTCCCTTGGAGTAAGAGAGCGGTTGTGGTGGAGTTCAGCTGCCTGGCAGGGTAAAACCACCACAAAGCCCTCAGTTATAAAAATCTACATACTCTGCCACTCCCTGGCACTTCCCTGGGAGTGCACTCAGGGTTTATGTTTCTGTCGTGCCATAGACTGCAGGGGACAACATCCCACGGAACCTCATCACCACCCTGCACTGACTTCAGCAACCTTTACCAGCAGCTTTGGGCCATTGTGCACCCCTTCCCATACCAGTCCCCACATTTACATTAACTGCTTTGCTTTTTATTGCACATCTTGATTTCATCACTCCTGATCACTTGTGCTCCCTAGACATGTGTTAAATAGGAAGCCAGACACAAGGCCTACCTATGAGATTTCCTGCTCAGCAGGCAATTTCTCACATTATCTCTTGGTTCCTGGTTGCAGCTGACTGGTCCACCTGCCATTCCTTTCTCCCATGCAGAATGCCAAATGTGCCTCAGTGTGCCCTCCTAGGATTAAATTACACTGCTTTTGGAGAGCAGGATAGACAGATTAAAGGTGAGAAAGTGAAGGATGTCATATTTAGGAACGTGCTTATTGGTAATATGATCTGTTCATCTCAGTTAATATATCTGCTGTGGAGTTGGTTAAACAGCTAACATTTGAGAGGACTGGAATTAGTGGTGCTATTGCAATTAAGGAAGAGAATTTCTGTTCCTTCAGCTCAGAAACTTGTACTCAAATGTTTTGTTTTCAAGGAGAAAGACTTTTATAGTGAATCATTTTTATACTTTAATTCTCAAGAGGAATTAAAAAGTTTTTGGAGAGAAGATAATTTCCTTTTGAAGTTTGAGAAGAACTTTCTGAACATTAAAGAATAATTAGCTTCTTAATTAATTATCAATTTCATATACACATGGATTGTTTTGTTACTATAGTAGTGAAAATATTATCTGTCCTTGCTATTACTAATATACAAAACTTCTTACTAGCTACTTGAATTGCAAATATTGAACTCAAAAATACGTTATTAAGAATGTAAGAAGCAAATAAAATACAAATGAATTGGACATAATGAAAATATTTTCTTTCTAGTTATGTTATCTTTAAAATTAAACAAAGGCTTTGAAATAAGAAATTATTTTCAATAAAATATTCCTGAAAGCATTTAAACAAAACAGATGTTATACATCTGAATTTCTGAGGATCTACTGCTAGGAATTATTTTTCTTGACATTCTGAGATTCTGCCATATTGATAGAAAATAGAAACCCCTGGGAATATCTGAAATTAGATCGGAATTTTATATAGTTAAATAATGAACTAAAATAATTATAGAACAACCACAGTCTTCAAGAAGTATACATGTGTATGTGCATGAAGAGAAAGGAGGAAGTATCTCTTAGAATTGTCAGTAAAGACAAAGTAAGTGTTACAATATGCAACATTATAAAGCATTAGATGAATATAAAGCATTAGATAAATAACTTGATTTTTCACATTTAAATTTTTCTAGATATATGTTGAACAATGCCAGCAGCACATTCCAGAATTTGGTAAAGAATTCTTAGGTTTTCTAGAAAAGGAACAGAAATGACTTTTTTAACCTTTGCTGTATATAAGGTGATCACATTTCCCAATCCATTCTTCAGTGCTCATAAAAAACATGCAAAATAAAATATCTTAGATGTTTTGGAACATCTAACATAAATTCAGTATGAATAATACTAACCTTGTTAAAAATGTAGATAACTAAAGCTCCTGTTATTAACCTGACCTGTTTAATTAGTATACACTTTGTGTCAAATAGTTAATAGAAAGTGTTTTGGAACTGAAAACTGATTGGGAACAGATATGCTGGTATAAATCAAGAATTACACAATTACACAGAGTGTGAGAAGATAGCAAAGTCCAAAATAGAATAATAAGACAGGGTGTAGATGTGAGAGACTGCACATTTTGAACAGGTGGTAGATTTTCAAAGACAGATGCTTTCAACATATAAATAAATGAATAAACGTAGCTTGAAAATTTGCCTGATTCTCAAAAGGTTTATGCTCTTAAATCTTTCCTGGCTAGAATGCACTCTTCTTGAATCCGATGAAGAACTTCCCATTGATTCATCAGCACATTAAAAGCTTTTGCAAATGCTGTGCAGAATATACTGTTCTCAGATGTTACTGTTAGGAGCTGCCTAATCCAGGAGCCAAACAGAGGGAAGCTGCTTCAGCTCCATGTTGCCCGGTCCAGATTTCCAATAAGCACCAATGCACTCAAGACATACACATTTGCATACACTGCTGGCCACACAGATTGACACAGACAGAAAGCACAGCACTTATGCAAACATAAACAGCACAAGTGGACTCATCCTGTTCTCCATTCCAGCTAATCAAGAATAAATCCTGCTGGTGGAAAATGTATGTATACAATATGTATGTATACACTGCAGCACCTGGGCCCAGGCACTCAGGCTGCCTGGTAGCTGTCCCTGGGTCCCAGTCTCCTCAGTTGCTGGCACCTGATCTGTGAGCCCGCAAAGCCATAGCCCCACTTCAGTTGCTGGTATTCTGACCTGCACGTGCACACACACACATGCATGCCAGTCTTGCCATATCCTTGGTCTGTTCAGTAGCTGGCCCTAGACCTTCTGGTCTCAGAGCTGCCTCATGCAAAGACACATACATGCAAAGGAGTCCCTCCGTTATCTGGTTCAGACCTGTGGCCCTTCCAGTAGCCACCCCTCAGATGGAGTACTATGTCCCTACAGGCACTAATCATCCTCCATTGGGGGATCAAGGTGTCAGAGTTGTGAGGGCCACGCTGTGGCCATAGGCTGGGTATCCCTTGGGGTCACCCATGAAAAAGCTGGCCTGGGGCTCTGATTGCTCTGATGTGGCGGTTGGGGTTTCCTTGCCTGCCATTGTTCCTGTGGGCTCCTTTGGTTTCACAGAGATAAGCCTATAATCCCATAAACTAACAATTACATGCACTCTTCTAATCACTGATATATACCTTTCAGTTTTCAACACGAAGAGATACTTAAAGAATTCCACAATGACAAATATTTCTCTTTAGAAAATTGAACTTTGAAGGACAAAATCAGAACACTTGGAAGTTATTTTAAATATAACTATGAGGTTGGTGAGGCATTGGAACAGGTTGCCCACAGAAGTTGTGTGATGCCCCATCCCTGGAAATGTTCAAGGTCAGGATGGATGGGGCTATGAGCAACCTGGCCTAGTGGGAGGTGTCCCTGCCCATGGCAGGGGGGTTGGAACTAGGTGTTCTTTAAGGTACCTTAAAACCCAAACCATTGTATGATGCTCTGATTCTATATCCATTAAAGACAGAGAATAAACGAACACACAAGACAAAATAAAATTATGGTAGTTAAATTATTCACATTATACTACACTGTGACAATAAAATTAAAAAGAACTTTGATGTGGAAGGTACGAAAATAGATATAATGCCAAATATAGATACATCAAGAAAACCTTATTGGTTTTTTTATGTGAAGGTACGACAGGATAACAAAAATAGTGATAACACTTCAGAGAGTAAGGATTACTAGAACCAAAATGAACAATTATTGAGTAATTACCAAAAGTGACATTTCTTCCTGAGTAGGTATGGTATTATAGAAGCAGGTAATTAGAAGTAAATTCCTGTGGAGTAGATTCATTGGTCTGGTGCCTGTAGGGATCAGATACATTATATTGAGCAAACTTCAACTGAAGAAAACTGAACTTTTCAGTGGTGCCATAACAGATTTATAGAATCATTTAGGTTGGAAAAGGCCTCTAATATCATCTGGTCCAACCTTTAACCTAGCACTGCCAAGTCCACCATTAAACCATGACACTAAGCACTACACCTGCATGTTTTTGAAGACTTCCAGGGATGGTGACTCAACTACATCCCTGGGCAGCCTGTTCCAATACTTCACAACCCTTTTAGTGAAGAAATGTTTCCTGATATCCAACCTAAACCTCCCCTGACACAATTCAAGGCCATTTCCTCTTGTCATATCACTTCGTGCATGGGAGAAGAGACCAGTCCCCATATCGTTACAGACTTCTTTACAGTAATTGTAGAGTGCAATAAGGTCTCCCCTGAGACTCTTTTTCTCTAAGCTGATCAACCCCAGCTCCCTCAGCTGCTCCTTATAAGACTTGTTGTCTAGACCCTTCACCAGATTTGTTGCCCTTCTTTGGACATGCTCCAGCATCTTGATGTCTTTCTTGTAGTGAGTCCTGAAGCCTTCAGCTCAGAAAACTGCCATCAACATAGGTACAACTTTATCAAAGGAGAAGGGTTAAATTCCTTCTTCACAGTTTGTGTCCTAACAGGTCAGCGTCGCTGATCACAAGTGTGCCCTGAGACAGTGTGTTGGGGCTTGGGTCACAAGCTACATTAAGCCTGTAGCAGACCTGGCCTGTTTATGCCTATATCAGACCAGACATGAAGACACCACAACCAAGAGATGGGGAGGCAGCAGTATAATATTTCTATAAATATAAACTGTCTCAAAAATTAAGAAGCTTTAGAAAGGTACTGCGACTCTATGGACGTTCTCATGCTTGTCTTTGTTTCTTTCTTTGTACAATCTATGATTTTCTCTCCAAGTTCTGTGCACTCATTAAAGGCTAAGATTAGTTTTTCTGCAGCTGACAATGGACTCAGTAACAGATATGTTTACTTCAACAGATAAAAGTTTCAGGAATAGGTATGATAGATGAAAAATTTTAGAAATCAGAGCACTGTAGTTCCATTACTTCCACTGTGAAAGCTGTCTAGAAAAAAAGAATAAAGAAAAAAGAAAAAAGAAAAAAAAAAAAAGAAAAAAAAAACACCACTAGAAGACCATTTGAGAAAAAGAAAAATACAGAGGAGAAAACGAAGGGAAAAATGGGAAATAACAAGCTTACATGACAAAATTCATTCCAAGCTATTCCACAGCACTCTATAAATTATTTATACAGCAATGAGTGTGCTTTGGACCATATCAGGAATTTTTGCACCTAATGGGGAGGAGACATTTTGTAGACTACAGATCTACAAAATACTAGTACAACTGTTAATCAGTTGTTCCATCACTACACACAACCAATATGTTCACAAGGTGGACACATCTTATGCCTAATGACATAATCATTTAACCATTGTCCGTGGCAAGCCTAAAATCCCAATTTTCTTTCCTTCTCTGTCTCTGAAAGGCAAAACTAACAGCAGAAAGAAAACTGACTTTTGAGTAAAAGGAAAAATCAATCAAAGGTGCAAAACTGCTTAAAATTAGAAGAGAACTGAACATGGACATTTCATGTGTGGAATGGAACACAAACAATGAACTGGCTTGCACTTAATGCACTGGATACTGATGAAGAAAACTGACCTAGAAATATCCTTAAAACATGCAGAATAAAGTATAATAATTGTAAGAGATTTTCTAGTGCTGAATAGGCTTGCTTAAAAATGTATATAAACAGAAACAAAATTTAAAACTAAATTAATTAAAATCACAATAGTATTCATTCTGAAATGGTCACGATGGAGAAAGCAGAAACATTTTTGTAAAAGAGAAGCCACTGGCAGCACCACTCTAGCTCTTACTCCACTGAGATTTTCTTTATTAATATTCTTTTGACTGACACTAGTATTTCTGCAGTTTCAGACTTCATGAGACTGAAATTTAGCCTGTCAGTTGAAGAGATTTAAATAGCTCTATTTAGCAGTTTGTCACTTTGATTTAGTAATTGGCAAAACATTAAATTTTTGAGATTTCAAGCACTTTTATGGCATCTTAATTTTGAAAAGTAAAATTTAGTAGAGAGCCTCTAAAGCTTCAGTTGCTTAATTGTATTACTCTCGTAAACTGTGCAGATGTACAAAAGGCTTTCAAAAGAATTCATGAACATGCAGCTAAAACTGCTTAGCATAACATTTGTCCTTTGTATCTATGGAGCATCATTACTGTGCTTAAATCCTAATAGGCAGAATATGTATTTTCATAACTCCAGGTTTATTTTATGCCAGTCTAAAATAGTTACAAAACACTGGAACATTTCCTCCATAGGTTCATTTGAGGTAAATATTGGAGATGTTGTTAAAACTCTCTACATGTTAACCTGTATGGCATCAATGATGTTGCATTATTCTGTGCAGAGTGACCTGATTAGTACAGCATTGGCAAAATGATGAGAGAAAATTGTACTGGAAAGCTATAATTTCTATTAGTTTTTTTCAAGTGCACAAGAGGTTGTGCACAAGAGATCAAGTGCTCAAGACTGTGGGAACAAAGTAAAGTACTAATTATTTTTTTTTGCCATTCTGTCAACTTGGTTCAAGGGCTAACATTAAACAGTTCAAGTGCTTCCCATGATACATGAATTTCCTTTTTGAGCAGCTTTGCACAAGTCCGTGCTGATAGTTATCTTTAAGAAGCTTTTATGAACATTATGTGGAATTGCTGGTCTTGTGTAGTTTCTAATATGACATGGAGTCTTTTTTTTTTCTTTCTTTTTTTTTTTAAGAGTTCACAACTAAATTTATGGAAATCACCTTCTAAAGAATGCAAGCCTCTGTCAGACCTCATGATTCTGAGACATTCCTGAACATTGTCTAGCAATAAGTTAAAAAATAAGGGAGAAGCTAAAGGCCTTATCAGAGCAGCAAGAACATCCATCTGATAAAGAGTGTATTTTCTCAAAAAATTAGATAGAGTTTTGAATACTTAAAAAGCAAATAATCTGTGGGACCTCTATCTTACAGTTCCTGAACTTTAGCTACTCCATTGAGCAAAAGGTAAGGCTGCATAAAGGCTGCATTTCCTAAAATAAGGAACTCTTCCATTTCTTCCAGAATCCTAGAATGGCTCAGATTGGAAGGGACCATAAAGATCATCTAAATACACTCCCCTGCCATAGGCAGGGGTGCCACCCACTAGATCAGGTTGCCAAAGGCCCCATCCAGCCTGACCTTGAACACCTCCAGGAACGGGACATCTACAACTTCTCTGGGCAACCTGTTCCAGCACCTCACGGCCCTTACAGCAAAGAATTTCCTCCTGATGTCTAATCTAAATCTATCTTAGTTTAAGACCATTCCCCCTTGTTCAATCATTATCTAACTGAGTAAACAGTCCTCTGCCATTTTTATAAGACCCATTTAAGTATTAAAACATTGGAATGAGGTCTCCCTGGAGCCTTCTCTTCTGTAGGCTGAATATCCCCAGCTCTCTCAGCCTTTCTTCATACAAGAGCTGCTCCAACCCTCTGATCATCTTTGTAGCCCTCCTCTGGACTCTAACAGGCCCATATCCTTTTGTGCTGGGGACCCCAAACCTGGACGCAGTACTCCAGGTGGGACCTCGTGAGGGCAGCGTAGAGGGGGATAATCACCTCCCTTGACCTGCTGTTCAGACCACTTTTGATGCAGCCTAATATGCAGTAGGCCTTCTGGACTGCAAGTGCACACTGCCAACTCATGTCAAGACTTTCATCCACCAGAACCCCCAAGTCCTTCTCGTCAGGGCTGCTCTCAATGAGTTCTTCTCCCAGTCTGTACTCCTGTCTGGGATTGCCCTGACCCAGGTGCAGCACCTTGTACCTGGACTTGTTGAACCTCATGCGGTTCACATGGTCCCACTTCTCCAGCCTGTACAGGTCCCTTTGAATGGCATCACTTCCGTCCAGCTTCTCAGAAGGATTATTCAATTCTGGATCTTGAATCAATGGAGGCACCCAATACCTTCTCAGATTAACCCCTATACGTAGCATTTCCTCCTGGGAATCTCTAGTCATCTTCTCACCAGAGAGCTGATGCTCTGGAGCATTATTCAGAGACATCTGACAAGGCGGTAAGCAAAGGGTATTTTGGTACTTTACTTAGTATTTTATTGTGGGTGCCTACTTCATAAGCCCTCTAGCAATTACACACAAGAATTTAGGAAACTGCATACGTCTAGTTTCTGCTGAAAGGGGTAGGAGTTAAACTTAAGAGTGTTTATAAGTCTTAAAACTTGTAACATGAAGCCTCCCATAAATGAATAGATAGGAACGTTGGCGTTCCCAAGACTTCTCATTTTTATTTACAAAGAACGTTGTAGTGCTCCTGATATTCAATTCTTTCTTTAGACTCCATTTCACTGTTTGGTCCTGCATGAAAGTTATACCTTTTGCTACCATTTGTTGTCTCTATTTGCATCAAACCTTGTTGCTTTCTATACCAGTCTTTAAACCAATTTGTAACAAAACTAACGCAATCTTTATTATTTCCTCTTCTTATTCAATATATTCTTAAAAAAATATCAGATATGGGGAACTCACACCATTTTTATTTTTATTTTTATTTTTTTAAATTGTGAGCAAAGTTACTGTCTATGGATAGCCTCCACTACTAAATCTGACATGAAGTGCAGAGATGTATGGGTTTATTTTCCACATTGAAATGATGAAAATGTCTGCTGAACTACAGGTCTAAGGATTAATTTGAAACATTCAGAGTTTTTTTGTTTGTTTGTTTTTTGTTTGTTTTTGTTTTTTTAGTTAAGAACACTGAACAAAGTAAGAAATTTAAAAATAAATATCATCTGGGAAAAAAAAATAAATAAATAATACAAAAAAGTTTTCCTGTATTTCTGGAGTGCTATTGAAGCACAAGTCCCCCCCCCAAAAAAAATAAAGAGGTAATTATACAGTATGAAAGAATCCCCATATTTGGACAACTATCCTCAAACATTTCAGTGAGCTATTGTGATGATTGTCAATGTCATTGCAGAAAAGAATTTTATCTAGGAGTAATGCACCAGCAGTTTTGAGAGGCCTTGAATATAAAAATTCCATTTTAAGAATAGATATCAAACATGCAAAGTTATAGGGGCATCAATATACACTTGAGCATCCTCCATCAATCCTGGCAATTACCTTCCTCTAACGTTATAAGATTTGAATAATGCTGGTACTACTGCAAAATCTTATCAGCTCTTACTTCACTATCAGGGTTGTAATTTTCCGCCACTGTGCACTGGTTCAGTTAGATCCCCACTACATATAATGACAGCCTCTACACAAGTGAGAGGAATCAGGGAAACTAAGTGTAGGAACCATATCCTTTGATGGTTGCATCGCAATTTACTGATTGTTGAGCAGGGTTTAGTTTAGCACTTAGCATTTGGAATTAGATTTAGCTAGTAAGGGAGTATTATGCTTAGTGAAATCTGAATGAAGAAGCAATCAGCCATATTTTATAATGGAAAGTCACAAATTTAGATTTTGCAAGGAAGAAAATCCTGCAGGCACATTTATGTCTCTATCAAACCAAAATAAAGCAACTGTGCCCCATGTTCTGAACCAGAAAATAAATATTCTGTGAGGGGACACTCTACATTTTTTCATGCTGAGGAAAAGACCTTTAACTCTATATGATGCCATACAGGAGAAAACTGTGAATTCCAAAGGAATGGCAGCAACGCATGGTGCCTGTGCTACCTTGCATCCTTGTTCACTCTTAGAAACTGAAGAAGAAGCTGGGCAAGAGAATTCTTCAGGTATTCATTACATGGGATAGAAATGTTGCCAATTTCAATGGCCCATGAACTAAGTTACCTTGTTCTGGAGTTGCTTTAACACTTCTCTGAAATGTCATTGAAGCAACACAAGATGGCTCCTTTGTAAATGGATTCTTAATATGTTAGGTTTTGAATAAAGGTAACAACTCACGTGCAGTTTGAATTTTTTATGGATTTACCATTACTGTTATGTCATGTCTTATATTCCTACTTCTTTCTCCTCACTTCATCTTGTTCTATTCTCTCCCCTTGTGATTCTTTAAATGTGAAAGTGTTATTCAATGAACAGGTACTGAGTGGGCACTTACATTGTCATCTTTTTTAAGACTGTTGGAAGGGCTTTTTATTGTTGTTGTTGTTGTTGTAATTGTGAAAGAAAGGTTTTACCATAACAGATACTACATACTGTATATAATGTATTGGGCATAAAAGTTTTTGGCAGTGGAGGAACTCCTGGGAAGGTCTGTGTCAGAAGAGGCCAGAAGTTGAGCCCTGCCAGACACAGCTGTCTTAAATGGACCCACCGAAGGACACAGATGAGCCAATCAGTGAAGCTGGTGGATCCGATGTGAAAACATATTTAGAAAAGGAGAGAAAACACAGAGGAAAAGGAAAAACAGAGACAGAGGAATAGGAGATGACCCATAGTGGAGCTGGTAACACCTCCAAAGTGTTATAAGAGTATATAATATCCTTATTATTATGTATATAATACCCTTACTATCTTTATATTAAATGATAATAGATTAAGTCAAATTCATTAAGCTGAGTCTGTTTTGCCCATAACAGTAATAATTGAGTGTTTTCCTTGTTTTCGTCTTGAGCCGTGAGCTTTCTTAATTCTGTTCTTCCTACTTTCTCTCCAATCATGGGGAAAACAGGGAGGAGAGAGCAAGCATCTGTGTGGGTATATATATAGAAGGGGTTAAAAACAAGTCCATTAAAAGTGCTTATGTTTTCCCCATCTCATTTTTTTTCCTTACAACTAACATTTCAGTGCAACTTCGAATTTCTTAAATTTTCTATTGAGCTCTATCACTGTCACTGGGCAAGCACATCTCTCCCAGAAAGAAGGAGAAGCAAAAAAAGAATTTGGGTAGTTAAATATTTTTGAAATCTTCTACAGTACAATTTTAAAGAAAGAGAAAACAAGAACCTGCAAGATTTGTGTTCTAAGCATGCACACTGAAATTATCCAGCTGCCTCCCAAACAAAGGCCCCATCATAACTTAGGACTAATGGGCTGATTGTGATTGCAAAAGAATTGGGTTGATGGATATATGTTTGACTGAATATATGTTTGTGAAAGGCTCAAATACAAAAAATAGGTCCAAGAAGTTCTCTATTTTTCTACTAAATGGGAAATACTTGGTTATAACAGTAATAAAAAGCATACTTTCTACAGGAAAAAAAAAAAAAAAAAGATGCAATATAAAATGTAACTAATGTGTTCTGGTCATTTTCAGTACATATCTTTTTCTAAGGGTGTTTCTTAACTAAATCAATAACATTCATATAATTTAAAATAACAAGTGAATAATATGGTATTCTGGAGGTGTGTCAGTCTTTTTCTCTTTCTGCAATGTCAGTCATTCTCCTCTTGATATCATATATATAACAGTCTGAGTCAGAGATATTCAATTTATAGAGAAAAAGTTTCTCTCACAGTGTTACTCTCTTCTCTCAAACAGATTCTCTGCCCTTCTCCATTCCCGTGAAGTTCTACCTTTATTAGAAAACTGGGGGAATGAAAAAGGCCAAAAGTCCTGTAAAAATGTATTTATGCAGATGAAAGAACATCAGACTAATATTTCTGAACTTAAACCCTGGCAGCTTGGTGCTTAATGAGATAACTGTGCTCAAAGATTTTTTTCTCATTCACCATTCAAGTTTTGAAGAAAGTTTTCTGGGTTAGATCCAAAAAAAAAAAAAAAAAAAAAAAAAAAAAAAAGGACATTAAGTGGAGCTTGGTGAGCTTTAATAATGAAGTCTAAAACAGACATTGAAAAGACCCTTTCTGGCTACTATAAAACCCCAAGAGTTTGGGATTTTGTCTAGGAACTTGTTTTCTCAGGGGTCGTCCCTCTGTCCATGAGAGTGAGTGACTCCTTCAAGAAGGGTCAGAACTCTTACAATTAATTTTCTACCCTGAATTGTCTCTGAAGGAAATTGTGTTTCCAATCACTATGGCAGAAACCTGCACAGGTCAGGTCCTGCAAACTGTGGTTAGATTTTGTGCCTAGAAGCTATGGGTTGGTGTGTGTTCTGAGCTCCTTGCATCACCACAGCTCAGTTCTAACATAAGCTCGCTGTATGCACCACACCTGAAAGCTGGTGCCTATAACCAGAATTACAGAATCATTTAGGCTGCAAGGCACCTTTTGAGATCAGTTAGTCCAATTCCCCTGCTCAAACATGGTCAGATGGAGCAGGTTGGCTAGTACCATGTCCAATTATGTTTTGAATATCTCCAAGTAACTCCGCAAGTGTCACTCTCCAAGTGACTCCGCAACTTCTAGCGTATGTCCCGTTTAAGTGCTCCCTAATCTGGTCTTCCTCCAGTGAAAGTAAGTCTTTATTACCCTAGTCTTTTCCACTTATCTGAGGGACCTGGTATTCCTGAATGCAGGTCTTACGAGTAAAGACAGAGGCAAAGAAGGCATTGAGTACCTTGGCCTTTTCCATGTCATTTGTCAACAAATCCCGTGCCCCATTCAGCAGGGAGAACACGTTTTCCCTACTCTTCCTTTTGTTGTTTATGTATTTGTATAAGACTTTCTTGTAGGCTTTCACATCCCTTGCCAGATTCAACTGGAGGAGAAGGTTCCAGGTGAAGTTCAGATTGGAAATTAAGATAAATTTCTGCTCAGAAAGAGTAGTTAGGCATTGGAATGGATTGCCAAGGGGGGTAATGGGATCATTGTCCCTGGGGGTGTTTAAGAAAAGGCCGGATGTGGTACTTAGGAATATGGTATAGTGCGTAATATTGGTTATAGGTGGACAGTTGAACCAGATGATCTTGGAGGTCTTTTCCAACCTTAATGATTCTATGATACTAACTCCAGGTCAGCCTTGGCTTTCCTAACCTTATCCCTGCAATTCTATGCTCCTGTTGAGTCACCTGCTCCTGTGTCCTTCTCTGGTATACTTCCTTTTTTTATGTATGAGTTCAGTTAAGAGCTCCTTGTTCATCCTTGCAATCTGCATGCAACCTTTGCTTGATTTCCTGCTTGTCAATATGAATCTTTCTTGAGCTTGGAGTAAGTGATCCTTGTGAACCAGCTCTCCTGGACCCTATTTTCTCAAAAGCAAGGGATTTTAGTCCTGCCATAATCCCTCCTTTTAGGATCCTGAACACCTTCTCATAGTCACTTCAGCCAAGACCTTCTGACTTTCACATCCCAACCATTTCTTCTTGTTAGTAAGCATCAGGTCCAGGAGAGTACCTTTCCCTGTTGGCTCCTCAATATGTGCCAAGAAGAAAAATAGGCTAAAGTACACTAAGCAGTTCAGCCTGTCTGTTGCTCTTCTCTTTTCTTAGAGGAAGTGATACCGATATTTTACACAATAACATAGTATTTTGAGCACTACCTAGATTCAAATTTCCTTTTTCATCCGAATGCTTTCAAAGAACTCATCCAATGTAACTACTTGCACACCTAACTGCTAGACTATTTTTTTAAAGAGTATATCATCATGATGTAATTTCTTTCTTATTTTCAAAGATCAAACATTATTCCAGTCTTAGAAAGGATAGCTGGAAGCTGCTATTTTTCAGAATGGAATAGTCTCAGGAGAGGGCCAGGGAAAGAACATCTATAAATTCATAATCTAATTTATACCCATTTAGGTCTTTAATTAGGCTATGAAATTGCCTATTGAAACTCCTTCTTACTCTGAATCAACTCTGGAGCTAACACAATGGCCAGTCTTGAACAGACAGTCAACAAATTAAATGCAATTTACTATCATTATTGTGGAAAGTAAAGCTAAGACAAAAGTTATTAAAAATCATGTTGAAACTACAGAAATAATACCCATAAGTGTTTTTTTTTTTTTTTTTTTTTTTTTTTTTCCTTGAAATGAATGAGGCAAAAAAGCTTTTGCAAATTTGGAAAGAGAGGAATGATTATCATCTATCTGTATCTGAGCCAGTCATCCCAGATGTTCTTAACAGACATCAGAGAGATATAGCAATTTTTAAAGTGTGATCCATCTGACCTACTTTAGGCATCTGCATTAAGAGGAGGTGAGCTACTTTCTAGAAATCATTGTTTCTCTCCATTAGCTATAAGGGGAACACACACTGCTGGCTCAGGCATAGATATCTCTATTGCAGATGTCCACATGAGATCAGATGATGGATACATGCTGGATGCATAAATGAGGTACTTTCAGTAAGTTGAGCAACCTTTAAAATAACTAGAAACTGTAACCTTCATTCTTCAGGGTTGGCAAACCTTGATGATACTCAGAGCTTCTACTCCATTATGAAAGCACACAAGATAGACAGATGAAGGAAATATAATAATAGGAGCTATGATAAAAGATATTCCTTAGATCTCGATGGAAGATGGAGATAGACATGTTTTCTCAGAGTATTCTATCTGTCTGCACAGGAAAGACAGAAGTTGTAAAAACAAACAAACAAACAAGCAAACAGACAAAAAAAAAAAAAAAAAAAAAAAACATGGTCAGATCATCTTGTGAATGTTGTTTCCTGGAAGATTGTAAATACATTAAAGTGAAAAAGGACCACTTTAAAGTAACTGTAATAGTTAAACAAAGGTTATTAAAAAATATATATATTAGTTCACCTCCTTCACTACTTGTAAGCAAAATCCAAGAACATGTAAAATAATTTCTTTAATCTGATGACTGTTCCTGCCAGTCCTTTCCATACCAAACACATACTCTGTAGGAAATTGGAACCTATTGTAAAGCACAAAGCAGGAAATAATAGAAGGAATTGCTCTTTATTTTATTAGGAGTTCTAAATGCAAATAGATCCTCAAAAATGCCTTACTCTCAGTTCAGTTGGTTTCTATGTTTTTCTTTTTTTTCAGGCATTTTAATATCATAGATTCATAGAATCACAGAATCATAGAATAGTTTGGATTGACAGGGACCTTACAGATCACCTAGTCTCAACTCCCCTGCCATGGGCAGGGACACCTCCCACTAGGCCAGGTTGCTCAAAGCCTCATCCAGCCTGGCCTTGAACACTTCCAGGGATGGGACATCCACAGCTTCTCTGGGCAACCTGTACTAGTGCCTCACTACCCTCAAAGAAAAGAATTTCTTCCTTATGCCTAATATAAACCTACCCTTTTTTAGTTTAAAACTCTTATCCATTGTCTTAGCACTAAACTTTCTGATAAACAGTTTCTCTCAAACACCACATTATTTGTTAAATACTTTTCATTCATCCCTATCATTTCCAAAGCAGTTGTCTACCTATAAAGTTGAATGACTTCACAGACAAGACAGCTTTGTGATGTTAGCAAGAGCTCACCCCATTTTTTCACAATGTCTGTAACATTTTCCAGACTTTCCTAAAGGAGACAGTAACATGGTAAGAAGACCTGCATTCCAGGGTTGTTTTATTTGTTTATTGATTGGCTGATTGATTGATTTTTCCCTGAGTAACAGTGAATGCCATTTCCAGTGACATGTAACTTGATGGTAAAAGGGAACCTAATACAGAGTACCACAAATGGAGTGTAAGAAATATTTATAGTGACTATTGAGTGCTTGTAATGAGTAATGTCAAATGGTAGTGCAGAACCACTACTGCTACAAGCTATAGCAAACCACAGCAAATATACAGTTAAATAATCGATCTCTTCCTTATTATGCCATCTGTACTTCTGTTACTAACCCATATTTTAGAGACACTTAGAGAAGGAGAGCAAATTCACAGCTGGCATAATGCCACCATGCTGGCTGATTTGCAGCAGGGATAAGGGTTTTGGTAGGATCTGTCAACAATATCTAGTAGAGAATCTGTATCAGAAACAAAAATAAAGAATGGTTTTCAGAGTCAGTCGTCTGAGTTTCAAATCTAGCATCATACTTTCTTTCCATTGCAGGGTTATTTCAAGCTTTTTTTTTAGTTATTATTTATTCCTTGTTTTTAACAGTATACCAAGCTGTTGACTTTTAACCTTAACAAATGAATTGTGAACACTGTATGAGTTCATGAAAAAAAAAAAAAAAAGTTGGTACTTTCAGTCATCTAACCATTGAGAGAAATGTGTTGTTTTTTTGTTTTTTTTTTTCAAGACTAGTATTACTTGCTGATATTTATACTTCTTTTATAGTCTGTTTGCTTATAACTAATTAAAGTTTTTAATTATGCTCTCAGTTTTCTGTATTATAGATGGAATGATAGCTACTCAAGTTTTCAGAGTATATTCAGACTTGGAGTTAGAATAGAACAGCCAGTCTGATCCATACTACATATAATTTATATATCTGATGCAATATTTCTATAGAAGACTATAGGATTTTCTGTAAGGGTGCTTTTTATTTGTTTGTTTGTATATATGAATGCAAAGTCCCACTATAGATATGGCTAGTAATTTTGGTTCCAAACCACTGTCACATTTTGTTAATTTTTGCTACATGATAAATACTCTAACAAACATTGTTTCTTCATAAATACTAGAAGTAAACTGAATTAATTTAATTTATGGACTCTTGATCCCAAAGATCTAATCATAACTATTTTTATGTTACTTTTCCTGATAATGTTTGCAATACTGATGTTCATTTATCAAGGGTTCATCTCAGTGAGAAAAGAAAGGAGGAAAAAAATAAAAAAGCTTTGTTGGTGGCAAAAAAAAAATCTGCAGGATAATGAATAAAAGAAATATATATATATATATATTGTGTGTGTGTGTGTGATTCAGAGAATGAACATTAGTTGCAGGCAATATTTTGGTTCAAAATAACATCCAAAACAGAGAAGAAAAAAATTATTTAATATGTAGACTATATCAAGACTGAAAATAATAAACTAAAAGCACTAAGTGCATCAATAAAATGGCTTAAAGAGAAAATCTGCAAGTATGCAAACTGGAGAGTTGTATAATAATAAATGATGCAAAGCAGAAGAAAATGACATAAATTTCTTAAGCACCTCTATGTGTTAGGACTGAAAACCATTAGGTTGGTCCAATGCAAAACAGGCATTTTTGTGAAACTAACAAGGTGAAACTCTGACCTTGTGATAGTACATATTGCTTGTTCAGCAATATGGCACCAGGCCGCAAGTCATCCGACATGAAACAATACTGCCATCAGCACAGCATGTGCTGGCCACACGGCTGTGCATGCTTGCAGTAGCCTATCAAGGATTGCCAAGTGGTTCCTGAGGCCAGGGCCGCCAATAGTGTGCTGCCCCAGGTTCAGGACCATGCAGGCGCAAAACCTATAAACAGACCTCTGTGTCAGAGAGGCAGGAACATCAACTGAGGTCAACGTTGCCTTTGCAGGGATACCCACAAGACATTAATACCTACTGCACTGACAGGATGCCGACCATAACCTGGCTAAGTATCTATTGGAACAGCACCGCACTTGTCGGCACCCTTGTCATCGCCCTGGGGTCGGTATTTATGTAAATAGCTCATAATAAAGCTTGCTTGTTTTATATATATATATCCAGGAATCTAATTAGAACACTCTACCCTCTTTGACTTGGTCAAACTTTTCCTGATTCAGACAGAGCTGTAGGTTTGGTTGATTGGAGCACCTGTCATAGGAGGACAGGCTGAGAGAACTGGGCCTGTTTGGCCTGGCAAAGAGAAGACTTAGGGGAGACCTCATCAATGTGTATAAATATCTGAGGGGAGGGTGTCAAGAGGATGGAGCCAGGCTCTTTTCAGTTGTGCCCAGCGACAGGAAGAGAGGCAACAGGCACAAACCGAAGCACAGGAGGTTCTGGCTGACTATGAGAGGGCACTTCTTTGCTGTGAGAGTGACAAAGCACCGGAACAGGTTGCCCAGAGGGGCTGTGGAATCTCCTTCTCTGGAGATATTCTAAACCTACCTAGATGCCATCCTCCGCAGCGTGCTCTAGGTGATCCTGCATGGCAGGGGGGTCGGACTAGATGATTTTCAGATGATCTTCCAACCTCAGTCATTCTGTAATTCTGTGATTCTGTGATAAAAGGAGTTATGTAAGCTAGTGTAGCTTTAAATTTTGTAGTACTCTTCATGAGCAGGACATAGAGTCAGCAGTGAGAGAAATATCTAGCTCAGCTGCTCTAAAAGTTTGTATCACAGAAGAAACCACTTCATTATTAGATGCTGTCAGTGCACCCGTTACTAAAGGACCTGGAAAGAGCTGGAAAAAGGAATCTTTGCTTTCTAGATATAGGCAAGCAGTCAGTTTATCAGCTGCCAGGTGTTAAAGCACAGATCCACCCACTATAACCAAGATACGAGGGGGTCTCATTGTATAACATCAGTGGAGAGAAACTTCAACAGCGATCCTTTAAGAGCTTAGGTTCATGGGCAAACAGAGCCTGGTAGGTGTTCAGATATATATTCAAAAATCTAATGTTTACCAAGGAGGAGTGTTTTGCCTAGATGCCTCCACAGTCAGCAAATAAAGGCAAATCCCTCCTGGAAAAAGTTCATGGGAAGTGTTAGTTCTGAGACAGCTGGCAAAATTCATCACTTGTCATTTACTGTAGCTGGAGCCCAGGGAAAGCTGGTGAAGGAGGGTATAGATGTTTTGCTTACATGCAGTTAGCTATCTATTATGTTCTTTCAGAAAAACTGCGTTGGCTGAAAGGAAGGCTGGTTTTATCCTGTCATAATGAGCTATTCCTGCACTTTTGGGGAGGGACTGAGTTTGCTTGACTGGTAAGGCAATAGGGATCAGGCTTACAGACTGCTTTTGGTAGTCAAGGAAAGAAGTGATGTAGTGATCTGAGTAGACTGAATAGCATTTGAATGACTAGGGAAGTTACTGAAAGTTGTAAATTAGAAAGCTAGGCTGAAAGAAAACTCCCAACTTTGCAGCTGTAGCAGGCAGGAAATAGACTTTCCCAGGAGGTATGAGTTTTCTTATTGAGATTACTTGGTTCTTTGATCACAACTTTAGAGATTATTGCAGTGGTCTTTGTGGGTTTGCATTATGGAGGAGGTTTAACATCTCTTCTTTAAAGCCCTGCCCAGCTGAAGACCTTTTAATACTGCCTGGGTACCTAACTTCTTTCCTAGAGCCTAAAGTTTTGAAGGCATCAAGTCATAATCTTGATATTTATTATTATTATTATTATTTTAATTTTTAGCTTGCTTTCATGAAAATGGTTCTCCTGCACATCCTGCACATATGGTATATTGGTATAGTATATGACTGCATATTGTTTCAAATTTGGTTAATGCTGTCCTGAGGTACAAGTATTTTGTTTTGAGTTGTGTGTTATGTCCTAGAAGAAACAGCAAAACATGAAATCCAAATCCACATACAAGTTTAATATCTTTCTTTTTTTTAAATCAATTCTATAAAACGTGGTAGCGTTTCTTTAAAATTGTATTCTCATCTCCAAAATAAAATTTTAAGCTAGTACTTTAGTTTTCTCCTTTCTTCCAGGGGAATAATGTTATTGAAAAACTACTGACTACACTAAATAGTATGTCCTGATATATTTAATGAAAGACAAAACAAACTGGTAAAAATATAGAGCAGAAAAGAAAGTACATTTCTGGGGGCTGGTTAGCTATTGGCTGTGAATAAACAATGAAGAGTGAATTTAAAAACTTGATATTTATTTATTTATTTTTCCTGCCTTCCACATCTTTACAAGCAAATAGGAGTTCTGAATGCTCAGACATATATTTATTAAATGATAATGTTTTCTGTATGTACTTTGATCCTGGAACTGTTCTTATTAAAGAAATTAAAACAACATAAACTTTCAAATATTTTAAAATGGATATAATACTTCTGGTACCTTGTAAGTAAATAACTGTGAGAGAGAATCCAATAAATAATTTACATGTATATATGTATATTATATATGTATACATATACATACTTCCTTTTGGGAAGTTTTCATGGCCTTCTAGTGTGTTCCTGTTTTTCCTGTACTGTAAGGTATAGATTTTGGAGGGGAAAAAAAGAAAAAAATTAGATTTTGAATTCTTATATAATCACAGGTGTCTACTAAATCTGATATATAATTAGTTTATACCCCTAGAATTATCTCTTATCCATTTGTGGCATGTACTGCTGCTGGGACTAATGCAAACAGAGGAAGATCATTGTAGTTAAGTGTCAGAAAGTTCCCTGAAAAAAATGTTTTAATTCCATTCAAATCTATTTCTAGAATATTGGGTGAAAGATATTAAAACAAAAGTATGTTCTGCATAGCCCACACCATCTACATACCAAGAGACCAAGAGATGTAAAATCTGAGATAAGAATCTGTTTATGGAAGGGAATTGATTGATTTACATGGCAAGTTTGTGAGCAAGCTCTGTAAGAGACATTATGAAATAGTACAGCTATATTATAAAACCTCAGCCATTCAATACAGAGCCAAAATAGTCTTATATACATATTTACAGAGGAAATATTCCTGCACAGATGAAGAAAGAGGGGAAAAAAAACTGTAAATTGAATCTTAACTAACCTGATCTCCCTCTATGATGAAACTAATCTGAACTCCTTCCACGATAAGATGACTTAGGACAAGGGAAAGGCTGTGGTGATGTTTACTTAGACTTTAGCAAAGCATTTGATTATAATGTTTCCCAAAGCATACTCCCAGAGAAACTGGTTGCTCATGGCTTGGATGGATGTACTGTTCATTGGGTAAAAAACTGGATGGATGGCAGGGCCCAAAGGGTCCTTGTGAATAGAGTTAAAGCTGTTTGGTGACTAGTTACAAGTGGTGTTCCCCAGGGCTCAGTATTGAGGCCAGTTTTGTGTAGTATTTTGTCATGATCTTTATGAAAGGATCAAGCGCATCCTCATGTTTTCAGATGACAACAAGTTAGGTGGGACTGCTGATCTGTTTGAGGGTAGGAAGGCACCACTAAGGTGGAGGAAAATTTTACAGACTTGCCTGACACCATTAATTAAGGGTATGATACTCTGCCTCTATTGGTCTTCATTTATTTTTGTGCTAAAAGCTATCATTGATGAGTGGAATCAAAAGATTTTACCCTTTTCAGTTTTAGCCTGATGCAGTGTAATGAATCCAACGTCTTAATATACTGAAACACAATTTCTAGTGAAGGTAGAATGAACGTTGTTGCAAGGAACTAGTATCTTGAAACAAATGTCTGTGAGACTGAGATTTTTCTCTTTAATTACGCTAATTAATTGCATCAGTAGGCACAAGAATTCCTCATTCTGTGCAGAATGTGAAGCAGCAGCTCAGCTCTCTGAGGCAAGTAGAATTCCTCAGGAGAACTTGGCTGAGAAATGATTACATAAAGCACTCTCAGGCTGGCTGGTTGTTTTTGTTCTATTTAATTAAATCCCAAGTGACTCAGGATATTGTTACTGTCGCCTGAAATTCTAAGTTCCGTTATTTTGACCATTGATTTTTTTAAAAGAACTTTTCAGTATGACTCTTGTTACTAAAGCATTTTTTTTATTTTTTTATTTTTTTATTTTTTTTTATTGAAGAAAAGAAGTGATTTTCCTTGCTGGGCAGGACTCCTCCAGGCCTGCATACCCATACTTCCATACTTTTTGCCAGCCCCATATCATCTGTGTTTATCCATGCTATTTGCATACATTTTTGCTTTGTAAACGGTTTCTGATTGTTTTGTTCATCACTACTATTGTTAGATGTAGCAGTTGTACAATGGTGGCAGAAGATACTGTGGCTCATTTTGCTTGAGTCTATAAAAAGAAATGCATGTCTATAAACCAGCATATATGTATGTTACAAATATGAAAATTCAATTTCAAAGCCTAGACATGCAAAGAGGGGGATGTTATCTTCCCATTTTTATTTTTTTATTTTTTGCTAAAGCTCCAGAACCAATGACCTGAGTTCATTCCACCTTCTATTAGGTACTTCACTGAAACAATTAAATTAGAAGTCTAGCTGCTAAAAAATTCTCTTGCAGAGTGTTATAGACATCTTGACAGAATAATTCATATCTTGCACAAGCTGACTCATTTTTTGGAAGTTAATATATATTTGCAGTAATGATAGAGGGAACCTAAGGTGAATAGGCTCCCAACTTGGGCAGTCCTGTTAAATACACAAAATTAGATAGGTGAAGTTAGGTCTAGCTAATTCATCTCTAGTAGTCCAAGGAAATCTCTGTTACAATTGAACCATAAGTGCCTCATACTTGTTGTACGATAATACCTGTAGTAATTTAGACCTTTCTTTATTTTTCAGTTCAGGAAGGGCTTTAACACAGCTTGAACAAAAACGTGCAGAAGACATTGCCTATTTGGGGAACATTTATTAGAAAATTTCTGACTCTTTCAGTGATCAAAAACTTTTTTTTTTTTAACTAAATGAGTAAAAGCACAGTGCTTTAGTAGTGGAAGTTCTATTATTGCCTCAAGCATACAAACAGACAATCAAACATCACTGAGCTGTCAAAGTGACAAAGTGAAAGAAGAAGAAATCTAACAAGGGGACAATATCAGGGGACTGAATACTTTGCCAGTTGGAACCATAGAACTGAGAGAAAAGTTTAAATACTTGAAAAACAAGAAAAGAGAATCCACAAGAAAAGATCCTTGATGAGACAGTTATATAAAAAGGAGAAGACAAAAGGGTAAAAATCATAGGAAAGGGAATATCTCTAAAAAAAAAAAAATGTTCTGCAGTGCACTTGTTTAACTATCTTTTGCTAATGTTAGTGTTTCAGGATGTTTTTCAGGATCAAGTTGATACATTTTCTGAAAGAACATTTAGTTAAATTCTGTCGTTCTGTTTCTTTGGTTTTGGAGACAAAGGCATTTTAATCTTAATAGAAAAGAAAATGTGTTTCCTGGCTCCTCATAAGCCCTGTAGATATATGTATTGAAATAAGTACGGGAGAATTTATCATTAGGTAACTAATACTGTCATATTGGAAGCACCTTCTTGCAGCACTGGAAGCAAATCAATAAACTTGTTTCTCTGTAAACACTGTATAAGTTGGTTTCTATCGGTTGAGGAAGAGCAAAGATAAGATCCCAAAGAAAAAATGATTTTTTTCTACAGAGTGATAGGCAGAGACTGTGCTTGTTTTCTGTATTAAAGGTAAATACCTTACAACTTTCTTACTTCCTCAGAATCATCCTGCAGTTAACATTGTTCCTGGACTCACCACTACAAAGAGAGCCTCACCAAATCTTGAACCATCCATACACATTCTTCTATATCAGACATGTAAATGATAAAAAATCAATATTGTAGCATCTGAAAATTTGGATGATGTAATTTACAATTGAAAAATGAAATTAATCCTCTTAAGTAATTACTTCACAACTGACCTTATGTTTTTAACATTAAACTGATTTCTGTATTACATTCACATTAGAACTGCCTTAGAATACCACCAGAAATATTTTTAAATGCAGAATAAATGTGCTAATCCTTTGAAAGATGTGAGTTGCTTTGAGCACATATGTCCAGATCTGTGGTCAATTTAGGCATCCATACTGTAGTTACAGACCTGTATGGGAAAATAGGAATAGTCATTGATGTCCCAAAATCTGAATGACTGGACTAATCATTGGCATTTTATTAATTTCTGACAATTATCAGTCTTCAAGTATCCAGGGTATTTCAATACCATCTTCCTCTGCAATCTGCCAAGAACTCAGAATATAATATGAGGGCCATTTATTTTGTGTTGATTATGACTATCTGTTTGTGCCTGATACTTGATTTAATCACTGCCCTGAACCACATGATTGCCTTGAGAAAGATGCCATGGAAATGAGTCAATTAATATAAATGACCATGGACTTTGTAGGTGTTCTAGAATATTAGATGAGCAGGCTGGTCTAAAATACCAACTGGCAACTTTCTTAATGTTTCTCTAAGGCTATTTTCAACTCTCTGTGGTGTTTGTTTTTCTAGTCAATTGATTATGTCATTGCCCATTGCAGTGAGTAATGATGGATGCAGGGATAACTATCTGAGTGTGGTGCCTGGTAGCTTATCAACAGTATTTCACATTTCGGGGGGTTTATTGTATTTTCAAAATTCTCCCATCTTATTTGAACAGGAAAATAAGTACATTCTAGGATAACATTTCTGAGAGTACCTAACTTTCTTTAATTCAGAGATTTTTAGTAGCTTAAACTCACACGTTGGTCTGACACATCTGAAAACACTGTCACTTTTACTCTACTTATGGATAAGGCCTGTGAAATGCGTGTGGTTTTGTCATATTTTACATAAAATCTGTGTTGAAGGGATTTGTTTGTCCAGTCTCTGCACGGGATAGGAAAAGGGAGGGCCTAATAGCTCTTTATGAAATTTTAATTCTATATCAAAATATGTATCTATATTAATATCTATCTAGAAACTCCATTCTATATTCTCTGTGTCAAACAAAGTATGAATTTGGCTTTTTAACACTTTGCAGACAAAAAAGATTGGGTCATTTTGGCTTCTGACAGACCTCTCCTCGCACTACTTCAGAAGGCAGTGATCCTGGCTTCTTGTCATTAGGGAGTTTCTTTGTTCTTTAACGATACAGATTTATATAGGATAATGGAACATAAATGGGCACTGGAAGGACAATCTGCTCAAAAATTCACCTTAGAGCATAGCCATCAGGAAGCAATTCATCCAAGTCATTTTCTGTCTCTATTCACGTAGTTAGAAGGCTTACAGACTTGTGCTATCATGGAATTTGAGCCCATGATTTTTCTCGTGGAATTCTGGCAATTTTAGCAGATGAGATTTTGCCAGAGTAAAAGACCCACCTTGTTACAGTTAATATTCTTGTGGAAGGAAGGCTCCTGAGCTACTCATTAACACATTTATAAGAGATGATTTCAACATTATTTAAGTATGATTTCATTTGTTTTTATTATTATTATTATTTTGAGGCAGGGGAAGATATTTACATTTATATAATTAATTGCATTTTAGACAAGGCAGTTTTGTCACTCAACTTTCTGGATTCTCTAAATTTTTTTGTGGTAAAAATCTAGAAGCAGTCAAACTCTCCTGAAATATTATTGCAAATCTCTGAAATTCATTTCCTGTATCCTCAACTAAGAATACTTTTACTCAATTTCTTTGAAATTAAGTTGTAAAAATTAATCCCCTTTCAAAATGTAAAGTTCTAACATGTAGGATTATTCCACTACAATTTCAAGCTTTTCTGTAAGCAGATAATTTTTAATTTGCACAGCAATTTACATATTTCACAGATTATTTTTTTTCCCCAGAACATGAATTAATATCCATAGTGGTTTAATGTACTGAAAAATAATGTTATCTGTCACTACTCAATTTGTTTCTGTGTGGTTTTGAACATTTCTACTTATCAAAGTATCATATTAAATCACTGCGGTAATGTACAGGAAAAAAAAAGTTTCACTTAACATGGAAAATATGTTCTTAATTGTGTTCAAACGTCCATAACAAAATGGTTGACTTTAATGCCCATTTTTCGTTTGTTTGTTTTTTGTTTTTTGGTTTGTTTGTTTTTTCTCCACTTGAATTATTCTTTCTTGTAAAAGGCAGAAGACCATGGACAGAAAGTAATATTCCATCCTGCATTTTTTTCAGAGCTATTGTCCCAAATACAGCCTCTCTCTGAAGCAAGCTTGAATGTCTAGGAAATAAAACCTTGTAAAAGGCAAATATACAAATAAATGATCCATGAAATCATTCCTCTAGAAAACATAAAAAATTGTGCTTAAAATAAATAGGGTTCTCTACTCTCTCATCCTTCCTGTTAGTCTAGAGTTCTGGTATTTTCACTGAAGTCTTGCAGTAAACTCAGATTACCTCTCAGCTAAATAATGTATTATTAATAGGGGTTTATGCCTAGCATAGTGAAAATTGATTTTTGATTGACAGATTTGTCAATGACTGTGATGATCCATTTGTCTATGATTGTCTATGATCCTTATAGTTACCAACTGTTTACATTATTCAAGCTGTTCTTTAATGCCAGCAGTTTCCAGTTTTCAAAAATTCTATGAGCTATCCACTAAAGTTACTATTTTTATGATTTCCTCAAGTATGCAAAGTCCTGCCTTTCAGAAACTGGTCATCATAATTTTTTGAACTACTAATATGAAAGTCACAGACTGACAACATCAGAAATGAATATCCATAGCTTTTTCAGGGCAAAGTAAGGTAGCCAAAAGGTAATATACTTCTCAGGTTCTAACATTTTCAGTAGAGCAGTCCAAAGGACATGAGAGAACCAGAACAGGGTTAAAGGAATGCAAACATATATGCAAATATATGTGCAAATATATAGAAAGAAAAGCAAACAGAAAGGCAAGAGAGAGATCCTAAGAAACAAGGCATTATGAAGTCGGTAATATTTGACATCATTTGAGCAGCAGGGTGGCAAATAGATGATGAGGAGAGATTTAGAAGGAGCCAACTGAAAACAGAAGGCATGAGTCTCTTTGGGAAAGAACTTCTCAAAGGAAATAAGAAAGGACTAGAATGGCTGGTGGAGTAACACATTCATGAGCATGAAAGAGATGTAGATTGTCTACAACATTCACACAAGTTAAGTTTGTCAAAAGTATAAATGGGCTTTAGCTGTAGTTTAAATACAGTAGGTTCTGAGTATGTCACTGTTCTGATTTACCTTTGGAAAAATCAAACACAGTTTTACACAATTTTCTACAACTTAGTACAGTGCAGAGATTATATTTGTAAATTCTGTTTACATAGCTGTATACCATTTTACCTCTATTGACTTCAGTGGATTTTTTTATTATTATTATTATTCTTTTTTTAATCCTAATGTCATTAAGAAAACAACTGTGAGCAGTGCATTTATCTAATGGTTTGTCAGAAGTGTACTTAGTCCCCCTTAACATCAGTCCTCTTAAAAATTAGATTTGAGGGCTAGTAGATGGGAATTTTAATGAACTGCTGAAAAAAAAAAAATGAAATTAGGAGTTTACCAATGACATCTGCACAGCAAAAAAAAAAATATATAAATCATGATAGATTCCCATGCTGTGCAGATGCTATGTACTATGCACTTCAAAAAAGAGAAAAAAAATATAAATAGAAGCAAAATGAAAATAAATGATAGATTATATACAATAAATGCTTAAAAGTAACATTTCCAGGCTGTGAACAAGAAGACCAAAATTGTTGCTCTTAAAAAAAAAAAAAAAGTAATAAAAATAATAATATCAAAATATCACATATGCTGTTGTGAAATCTTATCTCTGAGGCACATTAGTAATAACAGAACAACTGATACTTATTGCCAGCAGAAACTGTAGAAAACATGCAGAATGGATGCTTTATAAAGCACAACTATTATGTTTTATAACTCTTGGAATATTTGATCTTTAACTTTTCATTTTGTCTTGCCATTTTAACACCTTTATACATTGAATTTTACAGTTGTTTTGCATTTACTTGCCTCTCATTTTTCTTTCAAACACATATTTGTCAGTGGTTACATTGTATGCACTCAACAAGCAAAGAACAGTCTGTTCAGGAAAAATGGAGTGGGAGTAATCTGGCAGAAGCTAGGTGAACACCTTTGCCAAAAATGATGTAAATGAAATAAGAGCTGTCTATGTCTAAAGTTTGAATTTCCAGACTAAGACCTTCTGGATATTCAACTGTGCAACAGCAGTTTTCGTGTTATACTTCTGTTCCGTAGATTTTCACCAGCTTTAGAAACAGGTTTATTAAAATACTTCCCTTGCCAAATCAGAAACCCTTTGGAAGATCTTACACTTTTTCAAGAAAATGAGTTTTCTTGCTCCATTTGTCTGATCCACAGAAACTGGCAGTGCTTCAGTAACATTTGGCTCCAGGGTTCTCAGTGTTTTGGTTTTCCTTGGCCAGCCTGGCATGGCTCTGGCTCACATCCTATTGCTCTGCCATGCCTAAGACCAGTGACAGATATAGGTCATGTTTCCAGGAGATGAAGAAATATCTGGACCCATCCATGCCCATACTACACAATGCTGATTGAGATCCTTGCTAAGATGGCTACAGAGTCGGTAACAAAGCATTTGTGTTAGCAGTGGGTAGTTCCACTTTGAGGTAGCCACAGTGTTTTCAGAACTGTTATGGACTGCCTGCATAGTATTGCAGTGTGTCAAATCGATATGCTAGACTTGAACCATCAGTTCAGGTGGTTTTGCATTCAACTGAAGAGAGTAGGTGTGTGATATGACTCTAATCACATTTCATGGATACTTAGAAGTTCAGAAAATCACCAGCAAGAATTACACAACCTTGCCAGTTGCATAAACATAGTTATAATATTGCTACCAAGCCAATGATGAGCTGGAGAAAGTTCTCTGAGTGTTTGGATGAAACTCAAAAACAAAGAAACTAGGAAGGTTTCTCTTTTATTGGAACAATGTATTTGTAGTTGGGGTAATGCTAAATTACCTTGCCAAAGCAGAACTTCATAGATGGCAATTACAACCAACAAGCCTATAACTTTCACTCCGAAGGACTCTTCTTTCTGATTCTGTTACCTCACTGGACTCTCCCATGCAGAATTAGTACCTAGATTAAGGCTTTCAATAACAGCTTGATGAGCTGCCAAGAAAAGAGTCTATGTATAATTTAATTTTCATCTCTCTCTATATTGCAATAGATATATGTTGTGAAGCATATTCTATTAATCTAATTGACAGGAGAGGTGAGAATAATTCCAGTCCTGTTTACGTGACTACAGGTGATGGGAAAACATCCATTACATGTCTGTTGTTCTTTGTTTGTTTGTTTGTGCTTTTTTTTTTCCACATATTGTTTAACTAAGACACGGGCTAAGGAAATCACAGCTACTGTTGAAGATTAGTACTGGTAGAGCACTAAATACTGTGAAATGTGTGGTCTAAAATAAAGATGTATTTATTCTACTTGCACATTAGTTACCTGTTATGCACATTAGTTACCTGTTATGCAATTCATGTTAGTTTGGAACAAACTATTCTCTCTTACTGAGGGGGTGAATACAATGGGGTTTTTCTTCCTTGTATCACTGCAAATTGAAATTTCATCTGAAATATTAAATCTGCATTTTTTATTAAGGTAAATTTGCCAGTCTGTTATCGATAGTAACAGTTACACTCTTGAGCCAATGTCTCAGGAAGTAGAATATCTATGTTGTCAGAGTGCCTAATTATAGACCTTTCCTACAAACCAAGAGGCAATGCCAGGATGATCTTCATAGAAATATGAATTCGCTATGCAAATTCTGAGTCAGACACACAGGATGTGTTGATTTAAGCAGAACTACAATGCCAGTTGTTGATCTAGCCCAGTAACTTTAAATAATATTCTGTGTCCCCTAGAAGTTTGTTATTCAATTTTTTCTAACAGATTAGTGCATAACATACAATCATAGAATCCTAGAATGTGTTGGGTTGGAAGGGACCTTAAAGATCATCTAGTTCCAACCCCCCTGCCATAGGCAGGGATGCCACCCACTAGATCAGGTTTTCCAGGGCCCCATCCAGCCTGTTCTTGAACACCTCCAGGGACGGGGCATCCACAACTTCTCTGGGCAACCTGTTGCAGTGTCTCACCACCCTCTGATTAAAAAACTTCTTCTAACATCCAATCTAAATCTCTACTTTTCCATTACAGCTTTTTAAGCATGAGGTAATGCTGATAGTTGATTAGGGAAGGTAAAATTAAAAGTATGATTAAGGTGTTTTTCTTTTACTTTCAGAGGTTTGTTTCCCCTCAAAATAGTCTGGAGTACAATAATTTTCATCTTACCATTTTGTACCTAATAGACGGCTATCATTGTAATAATCTGTCCATTCCCCTTGAATATTTTTTAAAATCTTATTTTGGTCATTTAGTTCTAAAATTAATCCTCATGGTCCTTTTAAGTGGTCCCTAAATTGTTCACTGGATTCAGGTTGCTCTTTCCCATCTACATATTACAATAACTTCTAATGACTTTTCTTCTGTGTTGCTATTTTTTATTATTATTATTATTATTTCATTTGGGAGCTACTTAGTCTTTTTAAAATATATAAATCAATAATTATTGGCAAACAAAACACATTAAGAATTAGTTCGTCATTAAGAAAGCAAAAGAAATAGAAAATCTGCAATGTGATTAAACA
Organism: Cygnus olor; assembly: GCF_009769625.2. Taxonomy (NCBI): domain Eukaryota; kingdom Metazoa; phylum Chordata; class Aves; order Anseriformes; family Anatidae; genus Cygnus; species Cygnus olor. Next base: position 25,505,446 of record NC_049169.1, on the reverse strand, counting down.
TTTTCCATAGAGAGTTTGAGCTGATAGGAGTTAAGGTGATATCTACAATATATGATTTTGGTTTTCTGACCAAAATTTTCTGGGCAAAATTCTCACAAATAACTGTAATAGAAGTATTTCTTATGCATAAATAAAATTGGACTTTCGGTCTACTACCTTATCTTAGTGAACATTCATTCCCCAGTGTTTCTTCTCATTGCTTTATAATGTGACTAATGCAGTATACTCCAACTACTGATTCATACTCAAACCACATTCATGTTTAGCTCAGTTACAATGTTTACTTATACATATTGTAAATACTATTTTTTTAGCTTTTTTTTTTTTTTCCAAATTGTTCTCTTTTCCTACCCAAAATTCTACTTTTCTGGTTTTGGTCTTAATGTTTGGACTATGTTTTTCATCAGAACCTTCAATTTTGTTATGTTTAGCTATATTTTGTGCTTTTTGTTTGTTTGTTTGTAATTGTTGTTATTTGGGAGGGGGTGCTTGGGGGGGAGTGTCTCTCTCTCTTTTTTTTTTTCCTTCTTTAGAAAATACCCCCAGTACATTAAAAGGTTGTATTTGCCAGGTTTCACTGGGACATTCAAATACTTCTTATTGTGAAGTATATTGTTATTGCAGTACCAAACAATTTAGATGAGCATGATAAATGACAGCAGGTTGGTTCTATTAAGGTTAATGACTTGATGATTTACAAGTGAAGGCATATTAGAGTCAAAATTATTGCATTAATTGTTCCATTAAACAATGTGAACTTTGAATATACTCTTTTGGAATGCCCTGGAGAAGTGTCATTACTATTATATTAATTGTGACATGGCATCTATTTCAGATGTGCTAACAATTTAGAAAAACTATGTACTGCTGCTTACAGCTTCCCAAAAGCTTAAAGGTTACTGTCTTCTGTCAGCTTCTGATAGTCAATAACAAACTGAAAATTACCTCAGACAAAAAGCAGAGCAGGCCAATAGCAATGTATTAATGTAGACTCCTGTGGCTGTGAGAAATGGCTGACCAGGGTTTGGAGACAGTTGCTTGCACCTGTAAGCCACAGTAAATCTACAAATGGATTGCTGCCATCTCATCCTTCTTGGTTTCAATCCAGTCAGAACTGCTTCATACAGAAGCCCCATCTGTGATCTTTGGGTTTCAAACAGATAAAAGAAGAATCAAAAAGGAGCACAAAGATCATCTGTATTTTATGAGATCTGAAATGTTTTCTAAGCGAAACTGATTACCGAGTGGTACAGTTAATTATAGGAAAGCCTTACTGCTGGCATTAGTTCTCAGAGAACAGACTGGGCCTTAGGAAGCAGCTTCTGGTATGAAATTTTTTTAGCATTTGTTGATGGTACCTTGGAATTTAACTATCACATATCATTAATTATAAAGGGATGATAATATTAAATCATTATCTTACTTAGGAATTGTATCATTTGCCATTATTGTTGTTTTTAATAATGAAACACTACAGCAAAGCCAGCTGATGAATGCTGTAATCTGAATTTTTGATTCATCGGGATTATATTGAATTGCTATATTGCAATGTTGTTTGCAGAAATTTTTCACATTAATATTTTGAGTTTTGGGGGGAAAGGTCAATACAATTCAGAGGAGATTTGAAATGGTTAATGATCCCTGAATATTCCTATACTCAGACATACGGCAGTTATTCTTTTCTCATTAACAAGAGCAAAGGTGCCCAACTCAGCCTTGTTAGCTGTAGGCAGGCCAATCTTCAAAAGACCTCGGTAAAACTACACCTTTTTCCATTCTGATTAAGTCGATCAGATCTTCCTCTGTTTTAATACATAGCTTCCTTTCCTTTCTATATGTGGCAACAAGTGATTCTGCTAGCTTTTTTCTGGACAACTCAGTGTAAGATTGCCTATAAAAAGTAAAGTAAAACAAACAATAGCAAGGAAATTAGTTTATTTGATTATTATACTGTTTAAACCATTTATTTTACTAAAAAATGACTAACATCATGATATCAGGGGGCGGGGTGTGGTATAGAGGATAAAAAACGCTTCAGTTTCCACCATCTTTCCACTGTTTTTACAGTGTTTTGGAAATGAACAGCAAAAAGACAAGCTGGAAGCTGTTGCTGCTGATAGGAATAAAGGACTTCATAACTAGATTCTGGTTAGTAGAAGCACATGGATAAGGCTTTCACATGATATGCTGTATGGGAGTAGCAACTAACAAACTTTCCTATGGCAGATGTAACCTTGTAACCTTAAATTGTTACCTGGATCTTGGAGTGGGGAAGAAGGCCTGGAGGAAGGGAGCAGGGACAAGGGAAGCATGGTTAGTCTTATTTCTTCAAAAGATGTGTTGAAAAATTAGTAAAATACAGTGTGGGATTTTATATTTTCATCCATAGTGAATTATGGTTTGTAATGTAATTGTAAGAATAGGTTCGTGAAACCACACTGTGCTTTTTTGGGTAGTGGTCTTTCTGTGATTTCTTTAATCTGTAGCTGGGTGTTAGTCTTTCATGACACAGTATGATGAAGGATGTGTCACTCTTTGTACATCCCTTTACAGACTACAGGACTGTGTAAGCTAGCCCCATGTCTGAGCTTGTTCACTAAATGAGTACTAGAGTGTAAACATGAGTTAAAAATAACTTAAATAGAGACAGTATTTCAACTGAACACATGACTGGTAACATACATTTAACATTAATTAGTGTTTGTGATTCCTTATGATTCTTAAAAGAATCAGAGTTTTCCAACAGGACAGCAGCTTTTTAGGTGCTCAACTTAATTTCTTAACAAGAACTGCATGAAGTAATGATATTCAGTAGTGCCTTTAAATTGCTTATGGCCCCTATGAACTGAAAATTCTACCTTATATTGAGCACTTTTTCAATTTCCTTGATGAGAATTAAGGACTCGTGCAATTCAGTCTCTGTTTTACTACATAAATTTTTGTTTCAGGATGCAAGTCTGAGCACAGTATACCTCAGAATAAAGACTGTATATTCAGATTCAGTGCCTTTAGGATGTAGGCAACGGAATCATATGGTTCAATGTTTTGGAATACCGAGATATGCCCTGTTTTATTGCAATGGCCAATTCACGAATGAACGTTGTTGAATGCATGAATGCTGTTATCAGGGAGAAACTTGATAATAATATCATAGTTTGAATAACTATCTGACACTACAGGTAAAACAAAGTCTCTTCTTTATGCTGGATATTATTTAGATTTCACAAATTATCACAAATAGAAAATCTGGTGAAAAATTTTTAGGAAGGATTCCATCCTGTCAGAAACATATGGTAATTTTATATGAACTGATATCTTTTGTAAATGTGACAGCAGAAACATATGTGGAAATGTTTGCATGTAGAACGGAATAAAATGTGTTTTGTTGAAAATAAGACCAACAATTGTCACAGTGTATCTCATGATTAACAGTGTTGATGTGAAAATGATTGTCTAAAAATTACAGACTGAACACAAGTCCTTTAATGCTCAAGCTGAGAGGAAAGACAAAAGAGATGCAAACTGAACATCTGGTTTTTGTTTTGCTGTGATAACACCTAGATCTGTCTGCAGTCCCCAATACTAACATTACTTCAGAGTGGCAATCTAAAAATCAATAAAACATACAAACTCTCACTGTTCCCTCTCTATTCATTGGTTTTAACAAAATAAGCAAATCATTATCTCACACTTAGCATTTGCTGAGAAAAACAGAATTTGAAAATAAGGTGTAAAATTCCCGTGTAGAAATGGCAGTTTTTACAATATTTTGGAAGATAGTACAGATGATGATGCTTTATTGATAAAAATGGACGACTACTTTTTATCTTCCATGAGGTATCATAAACTTTGTACATCTATTCATGAGGAAAATTTTCTTCAGAACAAAGAGGTAGATTGTTAATCTAATGGTTGATAATTGTTGCAAGTAGCAGATAGGATACTTTCTAGAAAAGAGAAGTTATTAAAACTTAAAACATTAAACATGCTTGCAGTGCAGTTAAAAAAAAAAAAGTTTCATATTAGAAAAGAAATCTGTGATGCAAGTGTATCTATAGATATACATAGTAAAAAGATAGAAAAAAAAAAAAAAGAAAGTTACAGACAGGTAACTTAGAGAAAGCATCCAGATAGGAGAGGAAAAAAAAAAAAAGTAGAAAAGGGAAAAAAAAAGTTATTTATATTCCAATTATGTCTTTCTTCTGTTATGTTTCATCACTTACTGAAAAGTGTACTTCGAAAGGCTGAAGAGTATATTCAGCCAAATATTCAAATATTTGTTCAAAGGTTCAAGCTTTCCTGCTTTGATTTGTACAATTGGTGTAAAAATGATGTAAGAAGAATCTTCTTTTAGCAATATTTCCAGCAAGTAGACACCCAAACTAGTCCAGAAATATCACAGTTTCAGAATATTTAGAATTGTTTCACCATGTATTGATTAAAAAAAAAAAAAAAGACATTTCAGGTTAAAATCTAAATTAATTTAACTTTTTAAAATTACATTACATTGTCCGTTCAAAGTCATTCAGATTTTATTTTATGAAAGTTCTTTTGTCAAAAAGTGGATGGTGTCCCTGTGTACAGCATTGGGGTTGGAACTAGATGATCTTTGAGATCCCTTCCAACCTAAGCCATTCCATGATTCTATGAATATCTTTTGGAGATGGTCATTTAATACCACAGTAGGACAACTCTCCTCTAAAATAATCTCTTGCTGCTGAGTGCTAATATGGCAACTCTAATGCCATGTGCCTGCAAAATCCTGTATGAAACCAGGAAAAAACAAAAAATTTTAAAATACCGTCTTTTACCACTCTTAGTTCCTTATAACTGTATATCAGTTTTCTCTCCATGAAGCATTTTTTACTAGTATTGTATCTGAGAAGACTTCAAATATTTTAAACATTAAAACACTAAGATTTAAAGACTGCATATTGATAGATGACTTTTTAAAAAGACATTTAAAAAGAGGTAATAATGGAATAAGCGTACTACCTTAACTGAGAAGAGACAAACAAGAGATACTTAGAGTTGTCTTTCACAAGACTAAAGCACTTTTATAAATGCACCACTTGTGCCTGTTTCTATCCTGATCTAAAATGAGTTGCTGCCTTTCATTTCTATCAGAATTTCACCACTCCATGGGCAGAGCATAGGAATGTGATACCTCACTTCTGCTATTGTCTAACAGAGCACCATACATTAGACGAAGCTCTAAAGAACTATAGTGCACTCTTAAAGTGATTAATGTTAATGGCATTATCTTTAATGGTGCAAAGTTTCCACCAAAAAAGTTTATTAAAAGACTAGTAATCTTATGTATAATTTGGTCATTTATAGAAGAAAAAAAAACCAACTGTTTTCTGCAAGTGCTATATTTGATTTTTTCCCCCCCTGTAATCTTATAAAGGACAGTAAATATTTAACAGAACAGCAGCTCACTTCTGTAGATTTAGTGAAATCCCAAATCACCTTTCAAATTTCTTGTTCATTTTGAAATGTTGAGAGCATGCTCTGTCATCTTTTTGGCCTGCAGCTTTCATCATAATGGCTCAAAAATTCCAGAAAGCAAATTATCCCTGTTACATGTTAGTTGGTTCTGACCATGTTTTTGGGATAAATTTAGACATCAGGAGCAACACTCAAATAAGACATAGTCTCAGTAGCTTGTTTCCAGCATAATCTTTCATTTTTCTTCTCAAGTGGCATGTTCAACTTTGTCATTTTACTGTTCTTTTATGAAACCAAAGATGTCAGACTCCTATGCATTCACTTTTTATTAGTAAGAACTTGAATAATGTAGAGGTTCAGTCTGAAAGAGAAGTTCTTTTACAGTGCACTTTGATGAGGGAGAAGGGTTAGATATGTTAACTCATCTATTGTTTATCAACATGACTGTTTGGGGAAGTAACAAATGAAAATTGGTCAGAATTACTTAGTTGTGTAGGGTATTTAGATTTCAGAATTATTAATAATATACTAAAAAACCTTACAGATAGGGATTCTGACTTCAAAATTAGAATCTAATTTTTCTTATCACTCAGACTTATTTCTTCATTCTTACGTATGAAGTAGTTGTCCATGTGTTCTCAAAAGTGCTGAGAGCTGTGGACTTTGACTTGACTAAGCCTAGATGTGCAAATGGATTTGCATTATTGAAACCTGCCTGAGCTGTGATTTATTTCCCCATATACAGGGCACAGAAAGAGAAATGTGTACAAGACTGGCATTTAGTGAGATGATTGAGATGGACAAAGAGCCATAAACACATAAGGAACAAATACTGAGGAGAAACAATACAATTAACACCCTATGCCAGATGTTATGCATGTAATTGTATTAACTCTTATAAGAGAGCATGTGTAGAAAATTTATGTTGAATCTGATCCATTTTTTACAAATAAATACTTTTTTTTTTTTTTTTTTTTTTTTAGCAGGGACTTAAACTGGAATCCACAAATCCACACAAATATTCTACTCGTTGGAATTTGGAGGCAGTGTCTTACTAATACAAACAGATTTCTACACACTCGAGTCTCTTCAGTAGTAAAAAGGCAAAGTCATTTACACCAGCATAACCAGTTACACTGTGGTCAGAAAATGACATTATTCAGGTTCCTTGCGTGTTGAGGAGTGGACTGGTGACTGTCAAAAATCAAATAATATGGAGATTTGAACTGGAGGTTCTTCCACATGCAGGGATAATAAATTTACCATTGACTGATGAGGATATGCACATCAATCTAAAAAATTTGCTCTTCTTTTCTTATATGCAGTTTGAGACTTTCTGAGCATGTACCTGAGGCAATAAATTCAACACCTACTCAGAAAATTCTGTAATATGTGAAGCAGCTCAATTGGCATTATTATTTTCCAGTAAAATATCTTTCACATGCCCATTGAAACTAGTGGATGTTTTGAAGCATAAGGAGCTTCCACATCCATAAGGACTCAGAAGGAGCAAGAGAAACAGTCTTTGAATAACACTGGTGCCTAAAGAGGATAACTGGAGCTATCTTTTAATTATATGGTCTTCCAGAGTTCCCTCACTTGCACAGAAGAAAACTATTTTATGTCCTTTTGATTAAAGATCATGTGAGATGTTAATTCTTTTGATAAATAAATGTATGTGTAAAAGCTCCACTAAGCAAAATAACGATTATGAGAAACACAAGAACATGCTGAGATGGCTTTTGATCTGAAGACATCTCAGTTGTGTCCCAGTTTTGGAACAGGACAGGGTCTGGGCATGCACTACTTTCATAATCTTCCTCTCTGTGCTTTCTGCTCGCATTTCTCCTTTTCTATTCAAGCAACAATCAGGAGCACAGGCCCAGAGTAACTGGCAATGTGTCCCAATAACCTTGGGCTTCTTAGTGTGGAAAATAGCAGCCTGGGTGGCCTACATGCTGCATACACCATACATACACAGTCTTGCACAAAGATGCTCTACTTTTGCTAATGCACTCTGATTTTTCCTGTAAGAAGAAATTCTGCAATTGCTTAGTATTAACAGAAAACTTTCTTCTAGAAGCCATCCCCACTTGACCTCAGTAAGACTGTGGAAAGTGTTTGCTTGTTGGCTAACACCAGAAATTCATTTCTCTAATAAAAGTCTTAGATGTAGACTAATTTCTAGTCTGAGTTCCTACAGATGATTTCCTTCAGAAATGGCTACAAAATCAGGTACATTGTCTGCAGTTGAGGGTACTGATTCCTGTTGCCAACTGTATGAGAAACAGTATCCTTTCATTGTGGTAAAATGTTCTTTATTCTTTTCACTCATACTTGCTTCTCTCAAGATTTTTTTTTAATCTTTGCTATTTCAGTCACATTCTTATGGTTTGTTCAGAATTCAATGGCATGCATGCCATGGTACACAACATATTGTGTGAAAGTTCCCTATAATACAGCCTGTTCCTTTCAAAGTGTCTGCCATAATTTTTCATTATAGATGCTGTCAAGACTAAATTAGACAATATAGTGTTTGATAAAGCATATTTTAAAATATATCAAGAATATGCAGCTAAAGCCAATGTATATGGATCTTGAGGAAGTCACATTTCTTCCTCATTATAAGAAAGAGTCAATGTTTTGATATATTTTTGGCAACTAATTCTAAAATCCAGACCGTGAGTGCTAAAGAGCTTGTCAGTTTGGGAGCTAATCCATATGCCAAGGAAACATTAAACAAATAAGTAATTACTCACTTCAGGGAATGACCAGATATGAATAAAAATTCCGCAAGGAAATCAAGCCCAACTACGGGTAAGTGTAAGGTGAAATTTTAAATCACTTTTGACAAGTTGTAAAACACGGTCATAGTGTAAACACAGTATAAAGTGCATGATGAACTTACTGTGGACCAGTTCACTTGCAGCAGAATTTTACACAGGCAGTACTGTAGAAAGAAATAATCAATGAGAGTAAACATGAAACTCAAGTGCAGAGGCATGCAGAAATAAATTAAAAAGAATAACGTTTGGAAAAAGTGAACAAGCGATTATTTCATTTTCTAATCACAGGCCCTGGCAGTGGGCTCTACGGTTTTATATTTCCACTTAAAGCCATAGGTCTGTCTTCCCTACTGGAAGATAGGTAAGAGAACATCAACACACTGTTTAATACAAAATTTTTCTCCTCTACATGAATGATATATTTATTTCAATCCTTAATAGAATGCTAGCTACAGATCTCGTTCTTTTTGATCAGACTGAAATTTTCACTTTTTTTTTTTTTTTTTTTTTTTTTTGTCTTTTGACATGTCTGAAGCCCAAATCTTCAAAAGGAAGAGGAAAAAAAAAAAAAAAAGAACCACCTCCTCCTGTAGTTGCTTTCATTTTTCTCATGAATAGTTAAATCAATGCATTGAGAAGTAAAACCTGTATGGATGCAGAATTAGCCCCTGCAGTCTCAGCAGAGTTTAATGGGTGGTCTGATGCTAACAGCATCAGTTTCTAACACTGTTCACAAGGGGACCACTGGCTGTTCCATGAGCCCCTTTGTTAGTCATGCTAAAAGGAATTTGTATGGCTAAAACTGAATTGTGTGAAAATCCACACCAGGAACTCTATAAGTGCAGTAAATAACTGAAGATTGGAGGAGTTGTGGACTCGGATGAGGGTGGAAAGACCTTGCAGAGAGATCTGGACAGATTGGAGGGCTGGGCGATCACCAACCACATGAAGTTTAACAAAAGCAAGTGCTGGGTCCTGCACCTGGGACAGGGAAACCTTGGCTATACGTACAGACTGGGCGACGAGATGCTGGAGAGCAGCCCCGTAGAGAGGGATCTGGGGGTTGTGGTTGACAGCAAGTTGAATATGAGCCAGCAGTGCGCCCTGGCAGCCAGGAGGGCCAACCGTATCCTGGGATGCATCAAGCACGGCATCGCTAGTTGGTCGAGGGAGGTGATTGTCCCACTCTACTCTGCGCTGGTGCAGCCTCACCTCGAGTACTGTGTGCAGTTCTGGGCACCACAGTACAAAAAGGACATTAAACTGTTGGAGAGTGTCCAGAGGAGGGCGACGAAGATGGTGAAGGGCCTAGAGGGGAAGACATATGAGGAGCGGCTGAGGTCACTGGGCCTGTTCAGCCTGGAGAAGAGGAGGCTGAGGGGTGACCTCATCGCAGTCTACAACTTCCTCGCGAGGGGGAGTGGAGAGGTAGGTGACCTATTCTCCGTTATCACCAGTGGTAAGACCCGCGGGAACGGTGTTAAGCTGAGGCAGGGGAAGTTTAGGCTGGACATCAGGAAGAGGTTCTTCACCGAGAGGGTGGTTGCACACTGGAACAGGCTCCCCAGTGAAGTAGTCGCTGCACCAAGCCTGTCTGAATTTAAGAAGCGATTGGGCTGTGCACTTAGTCACGTGGTCTAAACTTTTGGGCAGACCTGTGCGTTGCCAGGAGTTGGACTTGATGATCCTTATGGGTCCCTTCCAACTCGGGATATTCTATGAGTCTATGATTCTAAGATAACAGAAAAACAAAAATTAGAGCAATAGAATTATATAAATACTTTGAAGATTAGTTCCATTTTCTCAGTTCTTTTGATTTAAAGAGCTACCTGCCTAGAACTGCAATAGAAAAACTGTAGTCACTACAGATAAATTGTCCAATAAACTTAGACATATTTGTATAACACCAATCCTGTTTTCATAGAAGTGTTGCATTATTTCAGAAGTAGTCCAAGCAACATATATATTCTTTGAAAAAGCATATTACTACTTACAAGCAGTTTTGACAAGTGTATTTCATGTCTTATTCTGTCTAATTTCTAGTACATATATATATATATTAATATTCCTGATGCCTAATAAAACAACGAAGATTATAATAACAGTTAAAATTGAAAAAAAAATGTGATCTACACATCTATATTAATATAAGAGTATACTTGTATAAAAATAGTTATATAGGAAAAAAATGTATAGGACTGAAAACACAGGAGTTTAAATACTGAAAAAGCATAATATGATTAAAGAATAAAGTTAATTTAAATTCAAAGAAATATTTGTACTTACTATGTTGCAATATTTGCCCAGCAACAATTTTGTAGAAATATAGAACAGAGAGTTTTTCAGGATATGAATACAAAGATGAAACAAATACAAGAATTAAAGCTAATCAAAACCTAAACATAAAAATCAAGGATACTTAGACAGACTGTTAATTATGTAACTGTTTAAACATGAACTCCCTGAAGAACAGTCAGTGTTAAAGACATCCGTGAGAATTGTGTCTACAGGAGGGAAAGGTTTTTATTCTATAAGTGTTTATTTGGATGTTTTAATTAGTCATTTAAGCATACTTCTCTTTGAAAGCAGCTACAAATTATATTGTTATCAAGAAAAACATGCATTTTCAACAATGACCTTCATTGCTTCCATTTTCTCTTTTCTAATTAGAGTCTGGGGAAGAGTCCACTCCAGACTGGTTTTCACATCTGTACTGAAGTGAAGGTAAATTGTTTTCAGTTCTCTGTACAAGAGCTGAACAAGCTCTAGGCTACTGTCTTTCTTACCCCTGCCCTTTTATTTATGCCACATTTAATTCCACCTTATCTGGTCTTCCAGCAACTAAGAATTATATTAGGGAAGTATGCAAGGAAAAGTGAGTTAGAAGTCAGATAGAAAGGTGTGTTCATCTATGGTTTATTATCATGGGTGAAGCTCTCACTGCACTGAGCTTAAAAGACGTTTCAGTGGTGATCCTATATGTGAAATATATTTGGACTCAAATTATCAATCACTTACTCTACAAGCATCTGAGGATGTTCAAGTATGCCTACTGAGTGCACTGAGTATGGAGATGAAATGCAACTCTCATAGGAATAATGATATAGAAGACTGTACCCTTCAAATATAAAATTATCTTTTGGAAAGAGGGGTCATTCAATGAGGATTAGAATAAGAGTTTTTTCTTTCCTCCTATTGCATAAAGGATCCGTGGTGCCACAGATCTGTCTGGAAATGAGACACTTTCTTAGTTTACAGTGTCATGTACTTAGAAGATGTATTAGGATAAAGTAGCAAAGTTTAGGTAACAGGGGGTAAAGATGTGGTCTGTAGGTGTGGTCTTTGTGAGAAGAGGCCAAGAGTTGCCCCCATGCTGGACAGAGCCAGTTTCATCCATCTAAAAATGTCCCCACCAGAAGACACAGCTGAGACCATCAGCCAAGCTGGTCATGCCTCTGGGAAAACATGTTTAAGAAAGGGTAAAAAAATGTTGTGCAAACTCACCACAGAAGTTTATGACTTTCTTATGTCAGGTGAGTCCTTCTCCCTTTTCCCAGATCTACTGTGCTATCACTATTTGGCATATGATGAGGGGTGCTATTGATTTCCCTAATGTGCTAATCCAGTCTCTGTCAATGTCCTTTGAAGCTGATGTCTCTTTTGTGCTATAATCCTAAACCACAGACACTCCATGCTTTTACATGAGGAAGGCATTCATAAGGTGTTAAAAAATCTCAAAGTTATTTCTCATCAGTGAACAAGATTTTATTATTATTTTTTTTGAAATTGAGTTCCATGGTTTTTATTTACATCCAGTTTATGCCGATTTATCTGAGAATAGTCACCCAAGACTGCACATTCATTTTCAGAGGAGTAGCAAGAAATTGTTTATGTAAATTTTCTGATCTAGAGTTGCAGATTTTGCAGCCAGCAGAGTTCACATTTAAAAATGTGGCCATATTAGTGCAAATTATACAGCCTTAGCATCTACTGAAATTTCATGGAGAAATGATATATACAATAACTAAGATTCTAGAAAATCACACAAGTTGTGATGGCATTTATAATATATGGGAAAGCAATGTTGAAAATATAAAGGTTTACAAATGGATTAAAGAAAAAACCTGACACATCTTGTAATTGTGTGTACTGGCAAATCAGAATTTATGTGTAAAGGGCAAAAAAGATGAAAAGGCAGTTTCCCATGGTATGCAGTGCAAGTAAGCTAATGCCTGGCAGAAATAATATGGTCAGCTGTTTTAGTACAGTACACCGAGCCTGTGAAAGCAGTACCTGTATATTGGAATATCTGTGGTGAAAAAAACAGCCAAAACTTCATAATCTAAAGGTACTCCAAATAAGGGTTTTTTTGTTTGTTTGTTTTTGTTTGTTTGTTTGTTTTTTTCCCTCGTACCACAATTTGCAATAGGATTAGTTCTAAGATAAGGTAGGATATGATTAGATAGGTATAAACATTTGCATAACATTTCAAAATGTACAGAGCATACTTAAAGCACAAGTTTCAAGGCTGAAAAGACTGCTACATATTTGAAAATAAAATGCAAAGAAAGATGATGTGAACACATCAATGAAGAAAAAAGAACTGCAGATGGTAACAAAAGCATGAATATTCATCACAAGCACAATGTCAGAGAGCAGATTATAGAAACTATTAGGCTAGTGCTCTCTGCTGTTGCACTCTGTTTCACTATAACACTAGGTGAGAAAATCAGAGAGGTGTCAAGAATTTCTGTTTAAGCACTACTTACAATGAGTTCCCTCCAGAAAGCAATGAGTGTGCTCATGGTCTGTGCAATTATCTTGGGTCCAACCTAGTGTTTAGTGTGCCACTTTGCCTTGGAGTCTTGATACATTAGTGTAAAATTAGACTATGCATAGCATATTCAGATACTGCTGTAAATAGATTCCATGTCCATATTGTTAGCTATTTGTCTAGAGTTTCTGCATCTATACTGTCTTATCAATGTTCCCATTACATATGATGCATTTTAGGAAATAAAATAAAGAATGATAATCCTCAGCTTTATTATTCCTGAAAATAAAAACATATTTTAATCATTAAACCATATATATAGTTCCTAATGATCTGATGGGAAGACAGTGTGGTTGTATTTCATTTAGGAAATCTGATCATGCTGTTGGAAATCTGCAAGGCCTTTGAAATGGTCCAACATGACAACTTGATCTCCAAATTGGAGAGATATGGATTTGATGGGTGGACCATTCAGTGGATAAGGAATTGGTGTGAAGGTCGCACCCAGAGAGTGGTGGTCAGTGGATCTATGTCAAAGTGGAGGCCCGTGATGAGTGGTGTACATCAGGGGTCTGTCCTGAGACCGGTACTGTTTAATATCTTCATCAACGACATAGACAGTGGGATCGAGTGCACCCTCGGCAAACTTGTAGATGACACCAAGCTGAATGGTGAGGTTTGTACAACAGAAGGAAGGGATGCCATCCAAAATTGGATTGACTTGGAGAAGCTTAAGAAGAGGGTTCACGTGAACCTAATGAAGATCAACGAGTCCAAGTGCAAGGTGCTGCACCTGGGCTGGGGCAATCCTGGACGTGGGTATGGACTGGGAGAAGCACTCATTGAGAGCAGCCCTGCAGAGAAGGACTTGGGGGTTCTGATGGACGAAAAGCTCAACATGAGTTGGCTGTGCGAGCTTGCAGCCCAGAAGGCTAACTGCATCCTGGGCTGCATTAAAAGAGGAGTGTCCAGCAGGTCAAGGGAGGTGATTATCCCTCTCTTCTCAGCCCTTGTGAGGGAGGACATTTGGAGTACTGCATCCAGGTCTGGAACCCCCAGCACAAGAAGGATGTTGATCTGTTAGAACTGGTCCAGAGGAGGGCCACAAAGTTGATCAAGGGGCTGGAACAGCTCTTCTATGAAGAAAGGCTGAGAGAGCTGGGGATGTTCAGTCTACAGAAGAGAAGGCTCCATGGTGACCTCATTGCAGCCTTTCAATACTTAAAGGGGGCTTACAAAAAGGATGCAGCAGGACTCTTTACTCATGTAGATAATGATAGGACAAGGGAGAATGGTTTTAAACTAAAAGAGAGGAGAGTTAGATTAGATGTTAAGAAGAAATTCTACACTCAGAGGTTGGTGAGGCACAGGAACATGTTGCTCAGAGAGGCTGTGGGTGCCCCATTCCTGGAGGTGTTGAAGGCCAGGCTGGATGAGGCCCTGGAAAATTGGATCTAGTGGGCGGCATTTCTGCCTATGGCAGGTGCGTTGGAACTAGATGATCTTTAAGGTCCCTTCCAACCCAAGCCATTCTATGATTCTATGATTCTATGAAATATTCAGAAATAAAAAATACCCTCATTTTTTCTCCTTCCAGCTCTGTTGCAATGCTACAAGCAATAAAACCTTCTGCCATGAGCATAAGAAATTCCTGCAAAACAGTTTGAAGTGTGTTGTCTTGTGTAGATTAATTTAAGTTATAGAGGTCCAGCTTCAAGCCTACTGATTTCAAGCTGGTGCTTTACTAAATTTGGTCATTTTTGTGGTCTTAGGAGAGTAGTCCTCAAGCATGTGTTATTGAATGTGAATACATTTGCACAGTTATTGTTAATTTTGTAGAAGTGGCCTACTTATGGCCACTTCCCGCCATACGAGCCATATATATCACTCTGAAGTGATTATACTTACCAATTCAACCTATGCCAGAATTATATATAGGAGTTTATCAAAGACAGATTATTTTCAGACATTAGAAAATGTAATTTTGATGTTATGGGTTGAAATAGCTTTGATGAACTATGGCTATGTTTTTATTAAAAACATTCATGATCACATGTAATGTAGCTTTCTGGATATTTGGATTTTTGGTAACATCTTTTATTGTGAGAAAATAGGCCCTTGCTTCTTTCTCTGCAGAAGATGTACTAAATCATTGTAACTTTTATGGTTTACCAATATATTAAGATTGATTATTTCTGTCTCACCACTGAAATGAATGAAGAATAAAACCTGTGGAGTAAATCAGCCATTACCTGCTTTTGAACAATTTCTTTTAATAGTATTTTGTGATATCATTTTCTGTTATTCCTTAATTTAGAATAAAAATTTATTATTATTATTATTATTATTATTATTATTATTATTATTATTAATTATTATTATTATTATTACTATCACCATCATCATCATCATCATTATTATTATTATTGGCATAGGAACTAAGGTTAAGCATCCCTAACGAATCTAAAGCTAACAACTTTATACAATCTAGTTCATCAAACAATGCAAAATCTCTTCAGCCAATGTTTTGCTGATGGGTATAATTTTTCTCATCTAGGCGACTGGGAATCTTATGTTAATTTTTCAACAGTAATTAAACACCTAACTATTCAAATAGTACTACATTTAAGATGGTTTTAACTGTAGGTATTTGTAAAAATGTAAACATAGATGTATCTCTATGTTTTAAATGCAAATAATCTTGAAAATTAGGACCCTTCTCTTTTGTATTATGAGGGATATATAAAGGAAGAGTGCAATATCTAGCTGTCTTGTGGAATCCACAGCCTGAGTAAACATCTAAGCTGCTATCAGATGTGTGGGATATGGGCATCTGAGAGGGATATCCATAATATCTATGAAGCTGAGAACATGAACACCAAAGACATTCACGTGAAAATACTGAGGGGAGGAACAAGAGAGATGCAGGAAAATGATTCACATAACCAAACGTAGAGTTCTACATCTCAGTCATCAGAACTCCCTTTTTAGTTGATGGAGGAAAATAAGTATACATATAAGTCACCGTTAATCTAACATAGATGAAATTGTAAAAGGAATTGTAGAAATGCAGGGTTCCTTAAGACATAGCTCGGGTTGTATCTATGCCATAGATCTATACAATTATATTAACTGAATCATTCAGGACAAACCAATTTCTTTCATAAAAGAAGTCCTTCAAGTACCTTGCTGGATGGAAGGTGGCTGTCAGGTACAGGTATTTACAAATTTAGTAAGGAGGCTGGGACTGCCAGCCCTGAACAGTATGCAGTCTAAATCATTTTTTTTTTCTCTCCATCTTAAATACTCTTGTAAATGCCAAAAGTCATTTGAGTTATCAGAAATAATCACCTCAGCTTTGTTTTCTTCCTACCTGACTTTATTATGAATGTGTTACAGTTTCTGTCCCATCACTGTCAGTGCACCTGGAGGTTTATCAACATATGCAATATTATTATATGCACAATAGTCAAAAAAATCCTTAGCTTTCCTGTGAATTATGAGATCAAAGCATGGATCGTCTTCAGAAACACATTGAGACTGAGACAGAAATTTAAAATAAATCCAGAAATTTTAAATGTGTATTAAAATTAATTATAACTAAATAATTCTAATGGGAAACAAGCATCTAAATGTCCACAGATTTGAAAAATTAAATGAAAAGTTAACATGAAAAAAAAAATCTGTTTTTATTTTCTGATGATATAGACCTACTCTAATTTTTGAAAAAAAGTACAAAGATTACGGTTCCAGTATAAAAATGAGAAGCACAAGTTTATTGTTCATAACAGATAATTTACAGTGGAAAAGCAAGTTCTTACTTATAATAACTATTTATATACTTAATAATGTTAAATATAAAACAAGCTAGCAGTATTAGCTGTAGAATTCAAATTAGTTATATCACTGATTATAACAATACATATTTTTACTTTTTTATACCAACTATTCCAAATATTTAAGAACTGCTTTGTATTTTCCAAAAGTCACTTTTGTAAGAACCTTAATGACTATTATTAATATTTGTTAGTGCTTCTTTTGTTTTGATGCATCAATCTGTTTGTAACAGTTTATGACATGACCATTTAAACACAATAAATGTCATTTTGCATTTTCAGTATCAGAAACTGATTGTGATATACAGTAAGATCAACTTAAGAAAAGTTTCTATTATTTTAATATTACAGAAATAGAATTAATTTACCTGTTTCCTATCGGAAAGAACTTTAAGTGTGTATATCTGCTGTGGAATTTTCTATACTGGCATAAATCTTTCTGACAGAAGAATTGACTAATCTTGTCTTGAGTGCAATTTGAACTGAAAAGACAAGGTACCAACAACAGATTTCTTAAGATAAACAAATGAGCAAACAAAAAACTCAAACAGAAATTTCCTAAATGTATACATAAATATATATATATATCAAGAAGGGAATAAATGCTTCTGAACTCTGTAAACTTTCTTTAAAAATGTTCTTGATTAGCAATTTTCCCTTCTATGTATTCTTTAATAGGAATAACCTACCATAGTTTTTGTCCTTTCCAAAATGGCATACATTAATTAGCCAGAATTCATGCTCCTTTGGCTGTCAACTATCTTTTTACTGTATGAAAAAGCAAAATGATGTTAGCCATGTTTCCAAATCTCAGTATTGTTAGTTCTTCTGAAAAGCAAAATGTAAGCAAAAGATTAAATGAGCCTTGTTTTCTGTTGCTTTTTTACCTCTAGAAGTGGAGAATACTTACGAACTATTTGAAGTGGTGAACCCAATTCTAGTATAGTTTTGTAAGATTCCTTTATTTCTCTGTTTACATCCATTCTATGGGTGACTCTTTGCATCTGTACTATACTTGCTATATATTGGAAATTTAATCCTATGGGGTTTGTA
Source organism: Cygnus olor (assembly GCF_009769625.2). Taxonomy (NCBI): domain Eukaryota; kingdom Metazoa; phylum Chordata; class Aves; order Anseriformes; family Anatidae; genus Cygnus; species Cygnus olor. Next base: position 25,487,546 of record NC_049169.1, on the reverse strand, counting down.
TATATGAGGGTTTTTTAATTATTATTTTTATTTTTATTTACAAAACTGCAGTGTTAAAAAGAGAAAGATTTATTCCTGCTGTTCTTCAACAGCAGTGATTCTGAACTCCAGTCCAAAAATAATAGCTGTTTCTAACAGTTTACAGGCTGTAATGTCTCACTATCCATTAAGAAAACTATTTCACAAATGTACAACCATACAAAGGTCTTTGAGTTCATCCAAAAAACATATCCTTTATAGCTCAGCTGAAAATATTAATAAAGGGAAAGTATATAAACATCTTGACCATTATTCCTTTCTCTGGATCTTAGAATAGTTTTAAATGGCTAGTACCCACTTCAATACCCTAGAAGGTTATCTGCATCAAATATTCAAAAGCTGCTTCCACTGTGCATCTGTGCTAGTTCTTATATTTGCAGTCATCATAAATGATCCACAGGGGAGGGCAAAAGGGTCATAAATGAACAAATAATACTAAGGGCTCTGCTGTGAGTAAAATTGTCAAGGACAGACTTTTGGGTAACCTGTAAGTCCAATTGACATGTGTTGATGGTCTGATACCTGAGCAACATGAGAGCTATTGACATTTTTGTCTGTTAGTGACAGTCAATGGGATTTAACCTTATTTTCTTAGGTGGTTAAGTTTTGTTCTCATTCTCTGATATACAGACTTTAAAGCACTCAGTTGAATGTTCTCCTGTAGAATTGCAACATGTCTAACAAAATATCTGGAATATATTATTTTTTAAGTGGAGAAATGGCTAATTTGGGATAATAATATGATTGTTTTATATATGTTTGTTGTTATGGATTTCAAGTAAAAGACAAAAAGAAAATTTTATAAAATAGTGCTTTATGTTTAAAGCAGGTGAATTTTGTCAAGGATTTTTGTCTTTAGTGCAGTCCATTCTGTGTTCTCACACTGGTCTTCAAGAACCTTCAGTCAGACTTTAGTTTTCTTTCATATGGTTTATTTATATATAGGAATAATTCTGTCAACAAGAGACCTGTAAATAGACCTGTCTTAACCTTGTACTCGTTGCATATCTTGCAGATTTAATACAAGATTTTGAACCTGATTCTACTTCACACAATATGAAAATGTAAAGAGCTGTAGATAATTTTCATGAGCTCATGATATTCAGGAAGACTTCAGAACCAAGAACAACTTCTGATGTTCTGTGAGAGTTTAGGTTCTGTTTAAGTAACAAAATTCTAGCATGTTTAGAAAATGTACAGATGTATGACACGTAAAATATAAAGAGTATGACAGCCTACAAAGAATGTAATATCCTAACAGTACATAATTCAGCTATCTAACTAGGTATATTAAGAATGTACAATACATCAAGGTCCAGCGTAGGTATATCCTTAAAAAGAAGCAAAAAAAAAATCTGATTATTTGGAGTCTGTGCTCTGACATATGCACTGAACTAAAGCCACGAATAGTTGCAAATTTTTCAGCATGCTTTCCAGTGCTCACAAATGTATTATCTTGTTCAGATTTAATCAATAATTTAATTTGGGAGGTTTTATATGAATGGATTTTATCCAATAATTTGGTCTCTCGTTTTTAATGATGTGATGATATGTGATGAAGTACAAAAGGAGCTGTGTTTTACATGAGCTAATGAGCTCTACAATTGGAAGGTGAACTGTATCTTGGCTATAAATCACAGTTAATGTAGCAAAATTATTATAACCAGAATTCTGAAAGTCTGCCCAGATTATAAAATGAGTGCCATTGAAAACTGAAAAATAAAGGTATAAAAATAAGGAAATTAAAATATTATACCCTTTAAGCAATGTTTAAGGTAAAATGGAAACAAAACAAAACAAAACATAAAGACATTATTTCATTAGCTTTAAAGAACTTTTATTGCACATAACCTTTCCTTGCTTTCTGAGCAGCCTGACAAAATGAGAAATTAATCCATACAGTTGTTAATTTTGCTACATATTCAGTACTGAAATTGGTAAATTAGTATGGAGAAAGCTGCATAACTGATGACGTTAGTTAACCATTTTTTTTCCCAGGTGAGAATACAGGAATACAAATGTGTATTCCTTTATTCTCTCATATTTATCTTCTTAGCCTTCTTATGTGTTTATATCACAATAAATTTGAAGTCCAATGGGTTAGCATTGGAACAGAATATTACTTACACAAAATGAAGATTATGTTAATCTAAATGCATGTGTGAGTGTGTGTGAGTGTGTGAGTGTGTGTTTATGTATGTATGCCAATGATAAAGAAATGAAAAGGTGGTTTAGAATTATTTCATGTACCCAAACATTTTGCTCCTTTTACCAGAGAAAAAGTTATAAATCAAACAAAAGAAGATGGAGTTTTCAATGATGAGGCATCCATGTCTGAAGCCTCCTTATTCATTAATAAGGAAATAATAATTCTCAATCTTATCTAATTTCACCAAGATGTAAGTAATAGAATCATAGAATGGCTTGGGTTGGAAGGGACCTTAAAGATCATCTAGTTCCAACGCACCTGCCATAGGCAGAAATGCCGCCCACTAGATCCAATTTTCCAGGGCCTCATCCAGCCTGGCCTTCAACACCTCCAGGAATGGGGCACCCACAGCCTCTCTGAGCAACATGTTCCTGTGCCTCACCAACCTCTGAGTGTAGAATTTCTTCTTAACATCTAATCTAACTCTCCTCTCTTTTAGTTTAAAACCATTCTCCCTTGTCCTATCATTATCTACATGAGTAAAGAGTCCTGCTGCATCCTTTTTGTAAGCCCCCTTTAAGTATTGAAAGGCTGCAATGAGGTCACCATGGAGCCTTCTCTTCTGTAGACTGAACATCCCCAGCTCTCTCAGCCTTTCTTCATAGAAGAGCTGTTCCAGCCCCTTGATCAACTTTGTGGCCCTCCTCTGGACCAGTTCTAACAGATCAACATCCTTCTTGTGCTGGGGGTTCCAGACCTGGATGCAGTACTCCAAATGTCCTCCCTCACAAGGGCTGAGAAGAGAGGGATAATCACCTCCCTTGACCTGCTGGACACTCCTCTTTTAATGCAGCCCAGGATGCAGTTAGCCTTCTGGGCTGCAAGCTCGCACAGCCAACTCATGTTGAGCTTTTCGTCCATCAGAACCCCCAAGTCCTTCTCTGCAGGGCTGCTCTCAATGAGTGCTTCTCCCAGTCCATACCCACGTCCAGGATTGCCCCAGCCCAGGTGCAGCACCTTGCACTTGGACTCGTTGATCTTCATTAGGTTCACGTGAACCCTCTTCTTAAGCTTCTCCAAGTCAATCCAATTTTGGATGGCATCCCTTCCTTCTGTTGTACAAACCTCACCATTCAGCTTGGTGTCATCTACAAGTTTGCCGAGGGTGCACTCGATCCCACTGTCTATGTCGTTGATGAAGATATTAAACAGTACCGGTCTCAGGACAGACCCCTGATGTACACCACTCATCACGGGCCTCCACTTTGACATAGATCCACTGACCACCACTCTCTGGGTGCGACCTTCACACCAATTCCTTATCCACTGAATGGTCCACCCATCAAATCCATATCTCTCCAATTTGGAGATCAAGTTGTCATGTTGGACCATTTCAAAGGTCTTGCAGAAACTCAGGTAGATGAAATTGATTGGTCTTCCCTTGTCAACTGATGCAGTCACTCCATCATAGAAAGCCACCAGATTGGTCAGGCACGATTTACCCTTGGAGAAGCCATGCTGGCTGTCTCAGATCACCTCTTTGTCTTGCATGTGCCTCAACATTGCTTCCAGAAGGATCTTTTCCATAATCTTGCCAGGCACAGAGTTGAGGCTCTATTGTTCACCAGGTCCTCCTTCCTACCCTTTTTAAAAAGGGCAGAGATGTTTCCCTTAAACAGGAGGGGGAGCTTTCCTTATGTTCTTCCTCATGTCTGGCTACAGGACTTCAAATAGCTCCAGCAAAGAAGATTAAGGTCTCCCTTACATTATGTAATCTCTTACAGTGATCCTTATTGTCAGATATTTTTTTCTGGACTTTTAATCTAGATCTTCCTTGCTGTGTTTATGATCATTCTCCCATCTGTGGACATGGAGAATATTTAGTCCATTCCTCTTAAGCAGCAGTCATTTAATTTATCTAAACATTATTATCCTGTCTCACTGTTTTCTCTTAAGAGTATGCAATACTAATACAATCAGCTAGTCTTACTAAATCATGTTTTTAAGACCTGTACCGTACTTGTTGTTTTATACTCTGCACTTGAATTGGTCCAATCTTTCCTGAAGTGTGCCCATGTCTTTCTTGAAGTGTGCCCATGATACACCATATAAGAATGTACTGATTTTTATATATGTTAGAAGCTTTTTTTTGTTGTTGTTTATATGACACTATAATATTACTCACAAGAACTTAATAATAGCCTATGTTCAGCTATAGCATGTTTTTTTTCTTAGCTAGCTGTCTCTTATGCCCCCCCCCTTTTTTTTTTCTTTTTTTTTTTTTGCCACTGAGTATATTTGTCGTAGAAATTTCCACTTTCTGTATCGAATTAAATCCTATATTTCTCAAACCAGATCTCCAATTCAACAAGAACTTATTGAAATCCAATCCTATCCTACAGTGTATTTACCAGGTTTCATAAGAACAATGCCTGTTTTACATCAAGGTTATTAATGAAAATATTGAATAACAGTGGTGTTCAGGAGAAATTCCGGGATAACCTATCCACTTTGTCAGTGAAAAATTGATAACCTTCTATCTAAATAAAGTTTTCTGACCAGTTTCACTCCAACCTTATAACAATTTTTTTCTAGAAAATATTTCCTTTGGTTGTTTACTAGAATATGATTGAAGATTGTCAAAAGCCTACAGTTTCTCATCTATGTAAGTCTGTTAGCCTGGGATAGAAGCAATTAGATTAGTCTGGCATGATTTGTTCTTGGCAAATCCATACTGGAGATATATATCTTTTGGTTATCTTCCAGTTTTTTTCTAGTCTGCCTCTGCCCTTTCTTAGTATGTGACACCTATTACTGATTCCAGATACTCCCATAAACTCAAACAAGAAAGGCTTGCACACTGGAAAAAAATCTGTGGTTAACAATACAGTGTGCTGATGTTAACATGATGTCACTTTTGGAAATAGCTACATTTGCAATTTGCTTTTGAAAATCTGGAAATTTCCTTCAAAACAAACACAAGATTTTAAACAAAGCAAGCACTCACAATGTAAGAAATGGCGAAAGTGAAACTCTTTGTGTTATTGTAATTTTCCTGTTCATAATGATACAGAGTTTACTATGGTTGTAAAATGATGTTTTAGGAGAATACATGTGGCTCATTCAGTGTTCCAGTTGTATCTCCACTTTATCCACTCAACATTATGCAGTGCAAAAGAATAAGCCTCATTTTTTGACTTTTGATGAAAGTCTGCAAGAGGTGTCTTAGGACATGCTGCTTAGACCACCTTCAGTGGATCAGTTTGATTTTACCAAGAAGGTGAAATTGTAAGAAACCTACACCCACCCCCACTTGAAGTTCCTGTTGAGAATATAAATATTTATATAGTCCCCTTCAGCAAACAGTCTTTACTTTTGTTTTGTTTTGTTTTGTTTCTTGTCTGTGCAATGTCTAGCACATTAGATGTCTGGTTTTGGGTAAAATGTTTTTAGAACTACAATAATTAAAACTCTAAGCAATAAACTTACATCAGAGCTCTTAAGAAATGTTGATCTGATTCATTTTGCCTTTGCTTTATGACAAAAAAAAAAAAAAAGTTGTACAATTATTGAATTGATCTACTTGCTGTATTAACACAGTCACATGAAAGTCTATGATATGATATAATATAGAAGGGTTATCTGTCTCCCTGTCAGTAGAGGTACCTCATTCGAAAACTATTATTCTCTTTTGCAAATATTCTGCTAATGGAGGTAACATTCACAAAATCTAAGTAACCAGCATTAGCCTCAATTTAAATAATTATTACTTTTACATAGATCCTTTTTGTCAAAAAAATATACATCAGCTGAAAATCACCTTTTTATCTCTGTTCATGTTGGTTTTGTGTTAAAAGATCTTATACTAACAGAGTAAGCAAGAGAGAAAATGATCTGGTAGAAAGATAGAATGTGAACTTGCTAACAATACTGCCTTGTGTTAAGAGCAATGAGTAAGGTGAAAAAAACTACAACTAACTTAGATTGTCATTTGCAATAATTGTACTGCATGTGTAAACATGAGTTACTGTTATGCAGTAAGTGTGCAGTCCCCTTTTTACAAGTGATCAATAGGCTTCCCTGAATCTTCATTGTGACAACACCCACTGATAACATTGTGATCACATTCAACTAAAAATTGAAAGATAGTATTCAAATCTTTTGGAATATTCCCTTTTAAATAAAACAATAATTGCTTAAAAAAAAAAAAAAAAGTGGAAGGACTTCGGTAAATGACAAATACATTCTAGGAAATCAGAGGTTAAGGACCTGGAATTACGCTGTCATTAATATTTTATGTGAAATTATTTTTTAGATATAAATTCAACATATTAATTACTCACAATGCTCTACACCCTCCCCCATGCACTCTCTATATTTAATTTCCCAGTGGGTTCTGCTCCCTCTGCTTCAAATATCTGCTGAATTTCCAGATGCTCATTCTCAAAAGTTGTTAACTTCTCGTGTCCACATCTTTTAGTGACTGTATTTTTCAGTTTTTCTGATATCTTTTGTCTCCTGGTGTCACATCTCAGCATCATCTCTCCAGACTTCACTTGCTTTCATCAGCCAAGCTTTTAAACAGTTTCTGCTTTCAGCTGCAGTCCTATCATGTAGCTGCCTTATTTTAAATGCCATTGCTAGGTCCATACCTGCTTCTGTTCACTCCTTCAGTAGTCAGCTCTCCAGACATCAGCAATGAAATTATAAACCCTATTTCAAAGGATCTATGGAACCCGTATCTACCAGAAACACATCTGCATGACCACAAATGTACATACTGAACTACCTTATGTCCTGTTAAAAGGACAGGCAAGTGTGATCTGGGAGGCACTGTGTCTGTGAAGCCATTTCTTTGCTATTTTACCCTTGCTCCATAGCAACAAATATGTATCCATATGGGAGCCATAGTTGCTTGTGAGTGCTACTAAGATCACTTTCTGTTCAGTATTAGATAACGTGGCACTGTTAGTAAGACTGATTAGCTAATAACGTTATTGTTGACATGTACTGCAAATTGCTCCTGAGTGACACAGCTTTCAAGTCACTATTTAGCACTGCCTGTGTTAACACAGTGTTATTTGTCCCACTTGCCTCATTGTTCATGCCAAGAAACAAAATGAATCCAATGATCCCATTCCTTGCTTCTCAGTGCACCCACGCATTAATTCCTGGTCACTTATGAAGTGGAAAAAGGTTGGGAACCAGATAAGTAAGTAATTTTTCTAGGTTGGCCACCCATCTGGAAAACAATCCTTGTAAACAATCTACCTGGATACTCTAAAACACTTTTAAAATTTATTTTCAATAAGTTATTAAATTTAGAAAGGAGGAAAATTGGAAGGCTAATGAAACATTTAATTTGATGTGTAACTCTGAGTTATGTCATAATTGGGTGATAATTTGGTGCAGTTTAAAACCAGTCAGCTGCTACATTTTCTTCTAAGGTAGCTTGTATTTTGGAGAAAATAGTACACAAGTTTTACAAACAGCATGGAAAGCCTCTGTTCTTTACTGTTCTATCCACTAAAAATAACCTGATGAAGCAAGGAAACACACAGAGCTGACAGCAGGAGTTTTTCCAGCTGCTACTCAACAATAAACAAAAGGACATATCAGGAAAAAAAAAAAAAAAAAAAAGGGGAACAGGGAACACACCTTCTGATATGTTCTCTAATTGTTTTGACATTGGCTCGGTCTAGCTGCTCTTGGAGTCTTTGTGGTAATTGGCAAATATTTCTTCCATAACACCTCTTCCAAAACAGCTGTCATCAGAAAAGGAGGATTATTTACAAAATAACAAAAAGAGTTTAGAAGTGTTGTACCCCATAGACACATACCCCATAGATACATCCTTGAAGCCCAGAGTCATCTGGAATAAAGTTTTATGGTCTTTCAGGAAATTCCTTTTCACCAAATCCTTAACCAAAGTATCATAAAACAGTAACATTGCTGACAACGGACACCTTCAACTCTTCATCTAACTTCTGCCTCTTCAGTCTCAACAATTGTGTACTTCCTTTATTTATGCCCTTGAAAACTAATTTAGAAATGTTAGCTGGTGATGTAGTAGCTACAAACAGGTCTTGGAATCTGACTCCTGAAAGAGTTTCTTCATGTGATTTCAGGGTTTCATAACTGTGTAAAAGATGCCAATAGATAGAAGCAACCATGAGATGCTGTTAAATGACAAAACTTTCTTACACTGTCTTTTGCCAGACTTGTAAAATATGCAAAAACATTTTTATGTACTATATTTTATCACATTTCCCACCCCCCCAACCCCCCCACCCCCCCACTGGCACTATGTACCATTAATTCAATGTCCTGAAACTCTTGTGTTATGACACCTTTCATATTTCACTAAACATGAGATTTTCTATTCACTGTCTTCTCAAAAACTGTCCTTAGTTATATCTGAATATCAGTGAAAATGAAACACTTTCTTAAGGTTTTTATTTTCACCTTTTTTGTGAGAAAATCCAGAAATGTTTCTGCTTTTTGCTCCAGTAGATCAGCAAACTACTGTAACTTTAAATGCTGCTGACATTCTTGAGCATTCAAGAACTTGAGCCATTTTGACACGCTTATTGTCAAATGTGCCTATAGCAACACTCATAAGTGTCATCTGTTTTAACTCAAGTTTTCTTATTTCAATTGACAAAAGAAGACAAAACACATCACGATTGTTCCAATTTTAGTATGAGCTGAAGAATGATAATATTCATATATTGCCTGTGCCAAGTTGTGATGCTATTCATCAACTTAAAATTTCAGGAATAAAGATGATGGTTATAGGCCTGTGTACCCTCTTCTGCTACTAAACAAGTTTGATGTCTATTAATTGTTTCTTTTTTCCTTATACTTTTTAAAATATTTAGCTAAAGACAGGAGAGGTTAGGCAAGAGGATAGCAAAAAAAACTGTTGAGGAAAAGCTAGAGCTCTGGGCTATCGGACTTTTTATGTTTATGTGTTTGTTTCACTGTGAGGCTGGATGTCTGTATTCATTCAGACAGTAGAAAACTATGAAGTATTGTTAACAGAATAAATCCATGGCTGACATAAAACATCCTGTGTTAGACCAAAACTACATGGATCAGAATTACCACTGTTTCTGGTATCCAAGCATGTTTTTCTTATTACATTTTTTGTAATGCTTCAGTACTTGACGTTAAGAGATTTTAGCTTTCCAAGGTCTGAATGTCTTGGAATGTGTATAGGCTGCTCCATATTTATGACTGTTATAAGAAACAAGATAGAAAGGATGCTTGTTAACCTTCTTCTAAAGAATAGTTCTGTTGTCTGCTCCGTTTCAGTCTTTTTTGATTGACATTGCCTGTATATGATGTATATTAAAAAAGGAACAATATTTGTCTTGAATAACAGTTACGTTTTGGTCACACTGATAATATATAAGCATATGTTCATTGTGGAGAATAACCTTGCAGTGGCAGACGCTGCATGATGTTTGAGGTTGGGATATCAGATGGCACACAAACCACAAATATACACTCCTCTGTAGATAATAAAACACTTAATGAATGCTCTTTTTAAAAGGAAAATAGAGACTGGAGGCCGTCTGTCACGTAACGAATCATCACAGTCAAAGCAATGTTTAATTATCAAAGCAGTATATTGATCTGAAACTCAAATGAAATATTTTGGTTCTATAACACTTTCTAGTCTGTATATTTCTATATTTATCTGTGTATTTGGCTGGACTTGTGGGTCCAAGCCTACATTATAGGAAAGAAACTCTTGTCATTTGTTTCAACCACATTCTGCCTTTTAAATTATGGTCATAAAAAGAATGTTGAGGGAATCTGCAGCCATGTATTTTACTCAGAGTAAGTTTCAGGCCCCTAATGGGTAAGATGTTACTGCTGATTCTGGCTAATGATGCTGAAAAGCAAGTCTCTTTCTCATAACAGTCTTCACCTAAGAACTAAACCTTGGTCCTGAAGATTTTTTGCAAAATGTATCGGTCACTCAATATTCTGGACAAATACCACAAGCTGGACTTAAAATGCACATCAAACATGCATCAATAAACCTTAAGTTTCTCGGAGGTGTGTTTAATAGTCATTCTGTGACTGCTGAGTTAGAAAGTAAGGGAATTCTTGTGATGATTTAGGTGGTCAGTCTGCTGTTTCATAAGTCAGGGAGGCAATGGTTTGCTGAGTAGTGAGGAATTCTGCAAGTTTTAATGTCTGTCCTTTTCCCCTAACTCTTTGCCACCTCTTAAGGCAGAGGTCAGGAACACTCTCTTATTCATCCTGGAACAATAAATGGTATTGGTGCACACCCTTCAAGGGCCATGGTAAATTTTTTTCTCAGTGAATTGGAGTTTCTGAGAAATGAAAAAGGAATGAGCACATTCCCTAATGCACTTGCAGGATTCACTGTAGAAGCAGGCAGTCAGAACACCTCAGGGAACTTTTAGGATTTGCAATATGCAAGCAAGTGCTTTCCCTAGCATAGTATATGCACTAAGCCCTGGCTTTTATCTTGTACTGTTCCTCATGACCCCCTTAAGAATTGGATATCCTCTTACCTCCTTAACTGCTTGATTTAATGCTTTCCAAGTTTTTGCAAGATATAGCCAGACATTAGTCTTTGAGACTCTTGTGTAACAGTTCCAAAAATATCCCGTATAGCTTGAGATATACACGGCTAGTCCTAGAGTGCTCTAGAGCACTACGCTGGGTAGCAGGATACCTTCACATATCCAGCAGCCTAGCTATAGTGGGTTTATTTATACATATAGAATGTTTTGTTGCCTCCAATCATTTAGAGGAAGCTTTGTCAAAATACAGAATTCAAAGATGAAGTATTGTTTTCACTTAAGAACACAGACTTGTGGAAATGAAACGAAATGGAAAATGGTAAAACCACACATTGTAGTGGGAAGTGACAAGTCAAGATCCTTCAGGACTATCTAAACTAGCTTCCATGTTTTCTTCATCTGAATTGATGGAATAATCCATAACCAATTTTAGATGAAGATACTCTTGTTTTTCTGAATAACACAGTTATAATTCCTTTTTCTCTCTAGGGAAAGAAGAATTACACAAATCAAAACCTGTAGACCAAATTCTATCCAGTTACAAACTATAAATCGTTTCCCAATTGTCTTTCACATGGTGTTGTTGCTGTTTTTCTGGTGCTTTGGCACTGTGACACCTAAGGTAGAAATGCTCTCATTTCTCTTCGATACCTCCAATGTCTAGGTATATATATTTGAGCTGTTTGCTTTAACTTCCTCTTATGGTCAATAAAGGAAAGAAGCACCTCTAGGGCACCATTTCTCTGCTCTAGTTTAGATATTTAAATCAAGAAGAGTTGAATTTACCCAAGAACTTGTTGTTCTGCATGAGCTTTGGAGTCTAAACAACCCTCTTAAATGGAGATATGTACACAGCAAGCATCTGTAAAGCAAGCATCCAGATAAATCCAACCCCAATTTTCTTTCCTTCCTCTTAGATGAATTAAATTGTTTTATTTAATTAGCAATTTCCTGCCCTTATGCTGTTTTGCTACCAGAAGAAACATTAATATGTATATACTGTAATATTGAACAATCAAACTCACAGTGCTTTTACTTGAATCATAACTATTTTTGGGGGGTGAAAGAAGTAAAAAGATTAAATATCACACCACATTTTAGCACTTAAATTGAGTCATTACTTGTTTTATGCATATTGCTTCTGTGCACTCTCACACTTATCTGTGTCTCACAACAGAATTAAAAGTAATTAAAAGGTCCATCTCCTTGCAAACTTTTCTGACAATCTCTTTCACGTGAGCAGGGTGAATGGGAATTCATTTCCTCTTGATGGAATGAGGACACTGAACTGAGACACCAACATGCATGATCCTTCCTCTCCCCTTTACTCATAGTGACACTGTCCAGTCTAGGCACTGGAGAAGCTACACCTGGACATACCCTTGGTTTTGTAAATAGCCTCTTTTTTTTTTTTTTTTTTTTTTTTTTTTTTTTTTTTTCCCTAACGTCTTCTGAGACCATTACCAAAGTATATTAGAAATGGCAGTTTTACTACTTTACCAACATCTCTTTCTATGCACAGAAATCTGAAAGTTCCGGAAGAGACACAGTTCCATAGAAATATGGAGTCAGAAAAACAACAGAGGTTTGTAGAGACTAAAGTTGAAGCAAAAAAAATTATAGTATTGTAAGTGTCATAAACACACAGATCTGACTTCTCTCATAATAATCTTCCACTGTTTCTTGAGTAGAACAGATCTGATCATTCCAAGTTGCAGGATATAAAGATCTTTGGAAATATCTGGAAAATTTTTCCCTTTCATTTTCCTATACGAGCTGCTTTTTATTTCAGATTTCCAAAGCCTTAGAGAATGTTATTTAAGTAATGTTATGTGCCATTTGAAGATTAGAAACTAAATTTGAGGGTTTTGAAAAAGCTTGACATTACAGTAAAAGTTAGGTAGCAAACAGGGAGTAAAAGCTTGTTAAAACTGTTATCTCCCTCCCTCTCTTCTCTCCCTCTCTGTTCCTTCTGTTTTTCTTTCCTCTATTCCTTCATCTCTTCTTTCCTATCTTCCTCTCTCTCTTTCTTTTGTCCGTATTCTCTATATGTTAAAGTCTGTATCTTCCTGTCAGCAAGAATTTACCATAATTTAAAAGTGATAACAGTAATGCAAGTGAACAAATACTCAACCATCTCATTTGGCATAAATGTCAGAAGGGAAGCTCTCAGAAAATTGCATGCAACATATAAAATGCAAATGTAATATATAATGTCCCATGTGGAAAATGAAAATGCCGAGCTCAATTCTTGCCCTTTACTTGCCTTTTACTTTGACTAGTACTGCAGAAAAACTAAGCCATAAACTCTCCTGAATCTCATCTCACCTGCACTACACAGATAGTTGTGAAGTACTGAAGTAGATTAAACAATCTCTCAGAGCCAAGAGAAAATGAAACTTCATAATAACTTGTTTTATCAGGCCCAACTATTCTGCAAATGTTTTAGTGTGTCCATACTGGCAAAGAATATATTTCTTTCAGCTATTTCCTGTCATTAGTCTCTTTTGACACTATCAGGTATTTCTCCTGCATCTAACTATTAACAACGTGAACTTGCAATATGAATTAGAAGTCTTTTAATTTTTATTTTATTTTTTTTTTATGAAAGAGGAGTGTTTTTCCTCCTTTCACTGCTATTAGCTGGTGTTTCTCTCCACCCTCTACCTATCATTTTAATGGCCCAAAGGGCTTAGCATTTTTTTTTTTTGGTTTTTCTTGTTTGTTTTCTGATTAAAAGATGGAACTGATTTTGCAATATACTTTTACGACTTCTGGGAAATTCCCATTGGAGTGCTACATTTTCAGTTGCATTATAACTTCATAAAGCTTGTATGTTTTAGACTGACTTCCTTTTAATGTCCTGGGTGTCTACCTCAAATCAAACTTATTTTTGTTTTGTTGTTAGCTTATTCACAGCATTTCAGTTATTTCAAAAAGTAAAGCATGTTAAAAAATTCTGAAGATCTTAGCCCTGAACAGCTTTAATACTTTGTGGTTTGAACAGCTTTAATATTTTGTGGTTTGGCAGAAGACTTGAAATTGGCAGAGGAGCTGCAGTGTGTCAGGAGTGCTTTTTATACATCATGAAAATCTGCTTTGCTGCATCTTTTGAAGAATTGCCAATGCAGGAATTGTTGCTGGTAATTAGAAGAAACCTATGATTCTTTCTTCCTGGACAGAGTCTGACCCAACCATAAAGCAACATCTCCAATGACACATTCTTTCCATCATAGAGCTACAGCAGAAAGAGTGAGACTTGCCAGGGCTGGCCAATACCAGCTACAGAAAGGAAGTGGGAAGTAAACATGGCACATTCGTGAGCATCCTTCATGATCAGCATGAAGGATCCTCTTGAAGGGGAGAGCTGTCAAAACGGAAGGCAGAAAGGAGAAAAGCCAGAATGCAGGGGGAAAAGAAAAAAAAAATAAGACTACAGCTCCAGGAAATGAAGTAAACTGTGAGCAACAGTTCTGAGCCTGGTAGACAACCATGGGACAGATGAGCTGAGAGTTAAGGGAGTATTTAATCGCCAAAGACATGAGGGAGGGAGACAGTCACACCAGGAAGCTGGATCTGGTTGGACAAAACAGGCGGGTTATAAAGTTCTGTGAGGGCAGAAAAAAAGACCAGAATAGAGAGAATAACAAACAAAAGAGTTATTCATGAGACTAGCTGATGCATTGATGGAGAAATGGTATGGTTAAAAAACATCAGAAAGAGGAGCCTAAAGGATGGCAAGTGTAAATACATACCTGGACAAAGGAAATGGGGCACCAGAAACAGCCAGCAGCTTGCATGGCTCCCTGCATACCGTAGCAGCTGGTGTACACTCCTTTCCTCTGGAACTTCATCATCCCTGAGTGTTAGAGACTCTAGAGACTTACCTCAGAGCTGTGGATTGCATTTGGCATTAAGATGTTCAAACATTAGTCTTTGCAATAAGTCTTCCTCCAGCCTTCCCACCAGAGCAACTGTCTATTTTGCTTTTTTCCCATATTCACTTCCCGCACATCAGTGTAACCATCTGGTGAATTGGAAACTCAGTGTATTATAATGGACAAATCCAGATTTATCAGAGAATGAGAAATGAGTGCTCATTCTGGAGTTAATAGCTTTCAATTCACTTTGTTTTGTAAGTCAGGAAGGAAAGGCAGTTAGTCTGAAGTGTTAAAATAATCTATATGTAACTTTATAAGATATACATATATCTTATATGCATAAGTTGTACATATCTTATATACATATCTTATATACATAAGTTAAATAACTTTTATAAGATCTCTATGGTTTTTTGTTTGTTTGTTTGTTTGTTTGTTTTGTTTGTTTGTTTTTACCCAGTGTGTAAAATATATATATATATATATATATATGTTTCTTTAAAAAGACTTCATCATCTAAGTGGAATTAATTACAGCACAATAAATCATAAGGCTTCATTGGTTTACAAGCCCAGAAAATATTGGCCAAATTTAAACAGAATGTCTCAATTAAGTATCCTTTACTGATAATGTGGCTCCCAGTGATTCAACTCTTATGAGCTGGATTTGCAGTACTCACGAGACTGAAGAAAAAATATGCTTATGCTAACCATCTGAAATTGAAAAAAAGTGAAAATCTGCCTTAAAATCACTATTTCTTCTTGATGCGATCCAGTTATAACCCTGAAATATACAGCATGCTGAAAGGCACACCTCTAACTCCCAGCTGCCAACCATCACAGCAGCTAGCTGACTGTCTTTCTTTAATCAATCTGGGAAAAGCAGTACCTTTAATGAAAATGTCCCACGGGATGGAGCAAGTCCCAAGGCTGTCAGCTGACCTGCCTAATTATGTTACCCTTCAACTCCCTTCTCAGACCTAGCCTTAAATTCCTTATTTCCTATGTCAGTTGTTTCTAGAGTGGTCTTTTAAATCAAATGCAATTTATATTTTTAAAATAACAAACATGGCAAACATTAAAATAACAAAATAGCAAACATTCCTTGACTTGAATATAGCTGGCTAGAGCATAATTGCACATTACAATGATTAAATAAATAAATAAAATATAATTAAAAAATATATATTTGGACATAGAATAATATGGAAAGTTGCCCCTGACAAGGACAATTGTCCTTCAACTATTATGAAGGTCTGAAAATTAGAAGTTATACTCAAAACCATTTCGCATCTTTAACTATTGTGTTTGTTACCATGGAACAAATGTGTTAAGATAATGTATTCTAATTTGGTACAATTTGTTGAACTATTAGGTAGTTCAACTAATCCCTGAAGTTTTAAAGTGAAAAACTTCCACATAAGAAAGAAAAAAAAGGTCATTATATTTTCAGTCTTTTTTTTTTTTCTCACACAACACTTTTCCTGTTCTCTTCTAATACAACATAGATGAAACATTTGATAAGACAATAATAAATATCTTATTTGTGAGGAAAGGATTACAGTTTTCAGTAGAACCTCAGTTCAAATAATTATTCTAATAGGGAAAAATGATTGTTTTCTTATAGCTTGTACATTATGAAAACCTTAACTCTTTAAAAACAAATCACCAGTAAACATTCAGCTACACACTGAAGAATAGTTCTAACAATGCCATAAGATATAATGTTATATTAATAAAAACAAAATTTTGTCAGATTAGTTATTGTCTATTGTTTCTGATTTATTACAGCTTTCCAGGTAAAGTATGGTGATCAGAATTCAAAGGCATTTGAGAACCTCTAATGTATACAAATGAGAAAAATATAGAAAATAGATAGGAAAATATATATCTATTATATATAACTATGTATATAAATAATAGTTATAGTTATATATATATAACTATATATATTGTTCCATTCTTAAAAATAATTCCATTTTATATATATATGTCCATATTATATATATATAATTTGCAGTTCATCCTTATTTAATACCATAAGACTCTTGTTAAGCAATGACATTTTTTGGTAGCACAATTCTAAATTATGTATCTTGAAACCTAGAAAGTTATTGTTATTTCTCTGACAGGGAGAGCTTCACCATACCAGTGTGACATAGACTGTAGCCTGAATGACTTGTTCCTGCAGTGTTGTTGTTGCTATGGGAACAGATGTGAAAAGCCTACTGCTATACTATAACACAATTAAGCACATTATGGCCTCTTTAATTGCATTCTTTAGAAGTCACCACAAACAAAGGGAATATCAGGCTGGATGATGGACTCTCATTTATTTTCAACTGACACTTTTGAATGGATATAGCAGGATATATTTTCACTTATTTTTAACTACTTCTTTCTCCTACTGTTCTCATGCCAAAAGAAAAAAATATATACATATATATCATATTTAGTAGATCTTTACAATTCTAGGTTAATGACAGTGGAAAGTTCTAGAATGAGAACGTCAGTTCCTCCTACATCATGGACTAACATATTTCATTACCTCTTTTTAAATAGCTGGGATGAACTGGTAATAAGTGTAGATGTAAATATTTCTTGTAATTTGTAGTTTGTACCATGAAACAACTGCTTTCCTTCCTGTTTTTTTATTGATTTGTTGGTTTTATTTGTTTGGTTTTGGTTTTGTTTTCTCCTAATACTGACTCCCTTTTCTGGTTTGTGTGCTACTTAATGAGTTACTGAGCTGTTGTCTCAAAATAAAGCTCTATTCTTTTGGCAAAGAGAAAAAAAAAAAAAAAAAAAACACAACACAACACTACAATGCAAAGTTTGGTAAACAGAAACATAACTTGTGAAGAGACAGAAGAATGTGGGGAATTTCCATGGCTCCATTAAGTCTAAATTCTTATACTACATTTTAAGTACTGTAAATTTGTCACTGTCTGTGGCATAATTCTGTCTGCAATCTGTTCCTTTTATTACCTAGCTTTTCTCACAGTTCACTAACAAAAGTCTATCTGTAGAAGAAGGATTGCTCTGGAATTGCCTTTGGGAAAAAAAAAAATAAAGAAAAAAAGAGAGCAAAAGAGAGATAATTTGAAAACTATGTTATTAATAGGATCTCTGAAACTTGCTAAATGGAGATAACAAAATAACAATAAGCAAAGTCTTGAGGCATTTGTTCATAAGGAATATTCAGAGTTTCAGGGAACAAGGGGACCTTTTCAGGTAGAAGACAGAGGAATAGCGGGAAGAAAGACTTCAGACTGGTAATAAAGGAACAGCTGAATTGACAAGATTATTGCCCTTTAATAGAGATCAGATAGAAGTGAGGGATGGGAGGCTTACAGACCTGCCAAAAGGTACAAATCCCTGAGAAACAAATACAGTAGTGGTATGGTCCAAGCACCATGAACTGATTGTTCTCATTCAAAATATTATTACTAGTATAACCATCATCACTGTTATTGATTGTTATTATCATTGTTAAATGCCTGTGTGCTTCTATGTCCCTGCAGTCTGGCTGAGGGCTGGATTGCAGACTGACTTCCCATGATCACTGGGAGAACTTACGCCCCCAGGTACAAACTATGGCCACAGAGACTGGATGGCTATGGACAAGAAGGCAGCAAATTTTGTTCCAGGGTAAGTAAAAGATGTGCTGTAATTTGTCAGCATGATTCTAGTCTCACACACAGTAGCCATTTGGGGCGTTTTTGGTTATCTGTTAGCCTCAACATCAGTACAAAACCTGTGATTAAGTCTTCTCAAAGACACAAGAAATTGCATGCTGCTGTCATGTCAATCATGTGAACTCACATGATTGCTGACACTCATGTCAGCTCACAGTTTGCGTTTTGAGGAGAACACTGGCCTCATCAATAGGTCAGAAGATGGATTTGAAACTCTGACCTTAACATTTGGAGGAGAGAGTACATCAAAGCAGAGGACTTCAGATGGGGCAGCAACAAAAATCCACTTCAGATTATCAATGAATGTTTCATTCATGTCAGAACAACAGTACTGATTCATGTGTGTTCTAATAAAATAATTTCAGGTTGGTAGGCCACCTGTTAGGATGAAAGAAATCAAACTGAATGAGGAAAGAAAATGAAGGAACTTTCTAGGCCACCAGTTCTAGGTGACTCTGCTTGAGCAGGAGGGGTTGAACAATATGACCTTCAGATACACCTTCCAAACATTCTGTGATTCTGTAAGCCAAAATTTAGATTCTAAACATTCATATTATACAACCATAATTGTAGAATGCCTTGGCTTTCCCTGAGAAGGGACTTCTTTCAGATATTATCAGAAATAACTACATATGAACAGCAGTGAAAAGTTATTTGTTTCTTTTTCCACAGTGTCTGCTGGGCTAAATTCAGTAGACATTCATAGCACATGTTGGCTGAAACAAAGTTTGTTACTGTCACAAGAGGATAAGTTGCTTTCTCCAGCTTTATCATAAATATTGTCTCTTTTCCAGATTTTGGGGATGTCCCATGTAAAAAGCCATCCCATCTTTGTCTCCCTGTACCCATGCCAGTATTGCAAACACCAGGCTTGTTTCTGTTCTGCAGCCTGGCGAAGCAAGAGCAACACTCTAGTCCTTCCTGGCTTAGCTGTTTCACTCAGTAGGAAATGATTACATGTTCAGTATTCAATATTTAAGCATGACTTCGCAGGCTAGTGGTTAAGGAAAGAATCTTTGATTATCTGCTCTACTGAATACTTAACATAGAGTAGTGATCACTTACTGACACCTAGTCTCTGTAAGTAAAGGAGTGTGCTGTACACTGGAAGGAAGTTGTTCTGTTTCTGTCTGCAGGTCTAACAAATATGTATTTATTTCATGGAAAAAAAAAAAAAGACAGTTTCAACAGGAAGTGAAGATAGAAACTTATTTCATTACACTTGAGAGACTGTCGTGGTCTTGAAATTAGAACATTCATGGGAACTGCAGAAAGTTAAGGTTCAAATCCCCTTAGGTAAAGATATAAGCATAACCTCACAATGTAGGTGAGTTATTGAACTATTGCATGGATTTTTTGAGGCAACAGATGAAAAAAAAAAAAAAAAAAGGCATAAAACCGGCCTCTCTTCTTTTCCCAGCTATGCTCTGACTGAGAAGCTGCAATAAGCAGTCAGTGTCAGGAGCACTCTGAATTGTATCCTATAATTGAGGCTTAACTTTCTGGGTTCAAGTCCTGTTTTCACTGTGTCTTGTTAGTTACCTCAGTGGCCTCGTTTGCTACCTGCTGTCCTTTATGCATCTTATTTTTAGGAATGAGCCCCTATTTCTTTTATGGATCTTATTTCTGTGGACCTTATTTTGTTGAGGCATTTATGGGAAGCCTGAGCACTGAAGTCAGGATGAGGGATTCCAATTTGCAGCAAAATGCTTTAAAGAATCATTATAATGCTTTCCATTGCTATGCTTAAATATTTTCATGGTTATAGTCCAAAATCACTTCTGCTTTCATACAAGAGTATAACTTAGAGTAAAATGGGAATCTGTGAGATGAGGAAGATGGTTTATTGCTCTTACGTTGTTCAGTTGCAAAACACGAGGGTCAAAAATGTCTTGTTCTTCCTCTAACCTCCATGGAAAAATAAAGGAAAATAAGCTTTGGAACTTGTAGCTCACTAAGCAATTGGGTATCTCTGGATTAGAGTGTTAGCTTTTCTGTATGTCAAGACTTCAGTCCTAGTATTTCCTAGTATTTACTTGCTTTTTGTACATATACCTAGAATATACCTGATGACATTATTTGTGCCCATGTATTTCACAGTTTTGGTTGCAGTTATCAAGAACTATCAACAAGATCAATGTAGCTGATGTGGTGAAAAATAGTGTGTGTAAATGGAAAGGAGTTTCTTACTAAAACCATTATATTCTACAATGATTATGAAACTATAAGATAATATTCAGATTTTGAAAATATTTTTATAGCTGTACATATTCTGAATTTTGAAGTTTCATATGTATATAAGTGGGATCAGAAAAGGTCTTAAATCTCTGACTGCATCAATTGCAACAATGCCCACTTCTTTGAATGATAGGACAGGGTATGCTATACATATATTCCTTCTTTAAAATTATTTGGAGTATCATTTGCCATCTTCTTACTCTCTTAACATCTTTATATGGGATAATTGGATCTATTGTATATACATGCGTGGAATTTTGCTTCATTTTGCAAAGAAAGATGTATTTTTTCAAAACAGAGATCTGAATTTATAGATAGGCTGCTCTTTTTATACAGGCAGGCATGTCTGATGGGTGCATCTATCTGCAGCAAGAACTTTGGCTCTGAAGCTAAGAGGAAATACAGTCCCCTTAATTGTTTTGGTTTAAGGCATTCAAATGCCAGTGGATATTATTAAAAACAGATGTTCTTTATAGTCTTAATATAAAGAACACATCAATTTGGGAAACCATCAAAAAGAAAATGAGTGTATGCCGTCACCAGACATTATAGGTTACTTATATTTTACTGAAATAAAAGTTTAGTTATATTGATAGTTCAAATAAAGTGGACATACAATACAGATGCAAAAGAGAACAATAGAACAACAGCAATTATCCAGGTTGGTTGTTTATTTTCTTTCTTTTTTTCTTTCTCTCTTTTTTTTTTTTTTTTTTTTTTTACAACTGAAGAAGTTAATGTTGCTATAAAATTCAGAATACAATTATTCCTTTGATTCAGAAGCTTTGTTTGTTTCCTCACTAACAGCTCACATAATTTCACATCTGTGTTATATTTTTTATTTAAAATAATTATGTAAAAATTAATTTATAGAGTCACATCAATGGAGAAATCCACGGCAAATATTTTGATTTGCATATTGTATGCTCATGTTTTTTGAATATTCATTTATCCTTTTATTGTCTCAGCAGTGAATCTAAAATCCATATTACAAACTTCAGTGTTAAACACCATCCTTAGAATCTGTTTGCTCTAAGATCATCAGGCTGTGGCTATGGAGAGATCAATTGTCACTTTCTGTTGTTTGTACACAAATAGTCTGTGCAACCACATACTTAAAAGCATATGAAAATCTTTACTGTTCTTACCTTGTGTATATGTTCCTTGTTCTCCACCACAATTGGTATATGCAGAGAACAGGAAAAAGAAGTGATAATGTACTAGAGACTCAGGAGTGAAGTACTTGAAAAGGCACACTCTGGTCTGCACTGTGACAGATAGTATTTTCATTTAATTGCATTGATCGTGTTTCATGTCATCATAAAGTCTCTGCCAGTGTCATATTTTCTGTGTTATCAATGTTGTGATCATTGCTCAAATCTTTAACTTTCTTAGCTTTTTTCTAAATAATATATTATTAAAATTAATTAGTAATAAATTAATTGCCAGTCAAACAATGTATTTCCAGTACAGAAAACAAACAAACAAACAAACAAACAAAAAACACAGAAAGAAAAGATGAAAGGCATAATGACCTTATTCTGCTCTCATAAGGATCAGAGGAGTGGAAGGAATTTCGCTTCTTGCTTGATCTTGCTTGATGCTTGCCATGGCTGGGGGAAGTGGGGGAGGGGGGGGGTGAGGGCAGGGGCAGAGGCTCTAGGTGCTTGGCTATCTCTGCCAAGCTTACACCAGGAATGCCACCAGAGACCAAGGGGACAGTTACTAGAAGAGACAATTGGCTTTAGGCTTTCAGGTTTCTTAAGAGATGACTGGCAACACAGATATACTTTTAGACAGTACTTTTCTGCAGGAAGCTGGAAGTCAATAAACTCAAAAAAAAAAAGCCACAATAAGGAAGAGTAGACTATCTCTTTTACACCCCAAAAAAATAACTGAGGAGTGAGATCTGGTGAAATAGGTCTTTGAAGAGAATACATAATGCTGTGCTTCTAAAACTCATAAATGTAAGTTCATGGTACGGTAGTTATGACAGCAAGAGTCATGACAGATAATGTGGTCTCTTTCATTACTGTATCTATGAGTGAATATCTTCTCACCAATCTTTAGATGTCTACACTGTTTACATCTGAGTTATCTTAGGTCCTAGGTTAACATCTAGTTATCCTAGGTTTCCTTTATAGTGGAAGGGAATTCCTTGTTATAAGGTGATATTACCTTACCATAAATTAGACATCCAAAATATGTCTTAAATTAGCGACATAGAAGTGTTTACTTTTATGCAGTGAAGGCTTTAAATATAGAAGTCTATGTGGTTAAGTGTCTGAGCTTGTGATATCTTCGATGCACTGCACATAAACACCAGCACGGATTTAATATGTCCTTTATTATATGAACTCTTGTTTGAGAAGCATGAATACTTATCTACACATTCAGATTAACAAAACATGCTATTCAAGGTCTTGTGCAAGCATCTAAGTATCATTTAATTATGTTATCATTGCAACCACTTGATGATTATTCCTATTTATCCACTACACCTTATTTCCTTCTGTCTTAGACTCAGATAATCACTACAGAAACTCACTTGTTTCTTTTCTCAGTTGCCTTCATGAGTCCTCCTTGGAAGTACCCTACCTACATGTTGCATACAGATGCTCAACCTCTTACCTCACTTTCCCTTCCTACTTCTTCCTTGACTCTTCATTTCTACTTGGTTGTTGTTGGTGGTGGTTCGTTGGTTTGGGGATGAATTGATAGCTGTTGTTTGATCTCAGGAAAATCAAACACTCATGAATGTGTCTCATTTTTCATCTTTACCAATTACACATCCTGGTAAAATGTTTCCAGTGCATGAAAATTGAGAAGTGAAAGTAAATATATATACCCTATAGGTAAAATCAAAAAGAGTGGAAATGAAAGCATGTATCAGCATACAACTTAACAAAAACATCATATGATGGGTGAGCAACTGGTGACAGGCAGGTCTCAAAGGGTTGTGGTAAATGGGACCACATCTGGCTGGCAGATGGTCACTAGTGGGGTCCCTCAAGGCCCCATTTTAGGGCAAGTCCTCTTCAATGTTTTTATAAATGATTTGGATGCAGGACTAGAAGGTGTTTTGAGCAAATTGGCCGACGACACCAAACTTGGAGGAGTTGTGGGCTCGGATGAGGGTGGAAAGGCCTTGCAGAGAGATCTGGACAGATTGGAGGGCTGGGTGATCACCAACCACATGAAGTTTAACAAAAGCAAGTGCCGGGTCCTGCATCTGGGACAGGGCAACCCTGGCTATACGTACAGACTGGGCGACGAGACGCTGGAGAGCAGCCCCGCAGAGAGGGTTCTGGGGATTGTGGTTGACAGCAAGTTGAATATGAGCCAGCAGTGTGCCCTGGCAGCCAGGAGGGCCAACCGTATCCTGGGATGCATCAAGCACGGCATCGCTAGTTGGTCGAGGGAGGTGATTGTCCCGCTCTACTCTGCGCTGGTGCGGCCTCACCTCGAGTACTGTGTGCAGTCCTGGGCACCACAGTACAAAAAGGACATTAAACTGTTGGAGAGTGTCCAGAGGAGGGCAACGAAGATGGTGAAGGGCCTAGAGGGGAAGACATATGAGGAGCGGCTGAGGTCACTGGGCCTGTTCAGCCTGGAGAAGAGGAGGCTGAGGGGGGACCTCATCGCAGTCTACAACTTCCTCGCGAGGGGGAGTGGAGAGGTAGGTGACCTATTCTCCGTTATCACCAGTGGTAAGACCCACGGGAACGGTGTTAAGCTGAGGCAGGGGAAGTTTAGGCTGGACATCAGGAAGAGGTTCTTCACCGAGAGGGTGGTTGCACACTGGAACAGGCTCCCCAGTGAAGTAGTCGCTGCACCAAGCCTGTCTGAATTTAAGAAGCGATTGGGCTGTGCACTTAGTCACATGGTCTAAACTTTTGGGCAGACCTGTGCGTTGCCAGGAGTTGGACTTGATGATCCTTATGGGTCCCTTCCAACTCGGGATATTCTATGAGTCTATGATTCTATGATCTGTATTGAACTACATGAGTTTTATGTAAAGTGTGATTCACCTGCTTTTAGCATATTACAAATTGGTGCAAGTATGACAAGAGAGAGGCTAATATTTTTACTATAACTTCAGCACCGTCAGATATTCTGGAAAACAACAAAAAGGAAAATAATCCTCTAGTGAAATGATTTCTGATTTTAGAATGTCCTTTTTGTTGCAAAATATGTTATCCTAAACTGAATTTTCATGTCAACATTCAGTCTGGAGCAAAGTTTTACTGATGAATTATAAACCCCTGAAAATAGGGAATTATAATGTAAATCCTGACAAGATTCTTAGCTATTGTGGTACAAATGACAATGGTATAATAAGTAGCCTACTGCATATTTTTATGTTAATAAATATGCACAAGATAAAACATATCATTTTAATATTCTAAACTCATATAATTAATATGTAAATAGATTATGATATACTTTCCTGAAATACAGTAGTGTATATACAAACACACAAAGGCATTATACTGTTAGAATGTCTCAGCTAACTAGAAATGAGTAAAATGCAGAGGTGATATCAGTATAAATGCATTAATACAAGAATGTTTTACCTCAGCAGTGACCTCCTTTTATTTACTAATCTTATTTTACTAAAATTCTACTCGATATCTGTAGGTTTGTGTTTTTGTTTGTTTGTTTACTTTTACATGGAATCAGAACTGAATATTTACAGAAACAATCTGAATACTAAAATAATTTATAATGTCTTCAAGAATTGTTAGCTGGTAACTAATTACATCAAAATATGAAGTAAAATTAATTGATAGTCATAGATATTGTCAATAAATAATCAGAAATAGTTACTTCCATAGCACTTTATAATTTTGGTAGAACAGATTCGAGAAGATATTGTGGAGGTCTCTAAAAAAAACAGGTGAAAACTTATTTGGAAAGAGAACAGATAGCAATTAATGTTTATAACCTGAAATAAGGTTTCCTAAGGCTATTATATGAAGAAAGAAACTGAAGCTGTAAATCAGTATATTTCCATTTTTTTAAAGACACCTCAATACTAAAGCCAATCTATGACTTCAATATAGTCACTTATTTTCTTAGCATAAGGAGAAGTCCTCGTGGCCATGAATATAATGGTATAAATTAATTTAGGACCTTAATTTCATATCTCAAAGAACTAGCTTATTTCTCTACTTCAGCTTAACATCTTAAAAATGTTTCTGATTTATTTAGGAAATGATGGTACTTGGTGTTTATCTCATAGGATAGATTAAGGTTTAACAATTATCAAGCAAATTAAGTTTATTCAAAACTTCTGAAATCATATGCTTCTAAAACTCTATTAATGAAAACAATTCAGATAAGGTATTTGGACTGCTATCCATAAAAACAATTGAAGAATATTTGCTATACTGAGAGTTTGGGCTACCTTGTTTAACATTTAAGTTACCCATGTATGGCATTATAGGTCATCCCAACATATATGTGCAATGTGTGTACAACATTTTTACATTTTAGTTTCAGTTTAGTCAGTGACCAAGTAGACTGTGATGTCTACTATGTGCTTATTACCCCTGCCAGCAGAAGTCCTAGAGTTGAAGCTTTCTTTATAAATTTTTGCAGTCACCAGTCTTGTCATCCTCCATGACTATAATCATGGAAACATAAAAGCTTGTGTTCTCACCATATAACAAGAGGAGACAAACTGAAAAACAGGCATTGGAAAAACAGGAGTTCCACTTCTTGCATTTTACCTTCTCTCAAGACACTCTAAAAATTTCTGTGTCCTCAGTAGCTAAACTGTATTTAGCTGTTATATAAACTGTTATATAAACTGTTTAACCTGTTCTGTCAACAAATTCTCATTCACAAGTATCTCGCTCCTTTTCAGCTAACATACACAGATCATACAGTCTCTCCCCCTAATTTTGCTGTATTAATTTTATGGGTAGTGTGAACTTCCTGAAACAGAAAGTTAGAATAGGAAGCAGTAAATAATAATTGCTTATACCAAAGCTGGGTTGACAGACTTCTGATGGAGAAATCTTCATATTAGTATATGGTCTGTAAAACAAGGAAACTCATTGCAGCCCTAAAAAAGTGAATAGATACATTTATCCTGAAGTGGCATTTTGCCAATTATATGTGTAAAATAATTAGATAACCTGTTAACAAAGCAAAATTAAAAATTATATTGAGATACTGCTATATACTGCAGTAGTATCCATATTCTCCTATCCTACATGTTGTCTGAATATGGTAGCAGGATTTGCCCCAGATACTTCCAGAGAGACTTATAACATCAGAGTTTTCTCTGTACAAATGACATTTCTACAACTTTAGTTACAGCTCAGTCCAGCTAAATATTTCTATGGGAGTATGACAGTGTAAATTAGGGCTAGTGAACAATAATGTTAGCATATGATTATGCTCCTCAAAGCTCAAGAGCTTTGCAAAGCATCCCAGCAAAAAGGCAGTCAGGCAAAAATGTCAGAAGGCCTGCATGAATGAACAAAGAGCTCCTGGAACAACTCAAATGCAAAAAGGGAGCCTAAAGAGGGTGGAAGCCAGGGCAGGGAGCCTGAAGAATACAGAGAAATCATCTGAGCAGCCAGGGATCAGGTTAGGAAAGCTAAAACCCTGGTAGAATTAAATCTGGCCAGGAACATCAAGAGCAACATGAAAAGACTTCTATAAGTACATCAGTGGTAGAAGGAAGACTAGGGAAGATGTGGGGCCCCTATGTGGGGAAGGAAAATGTAGGGAAGGAAACAGGAGAACTGGTTACCATGATATGCAGAAGGCTGAGGTACTCAACAATTTTCAGTTTTCACCGGAAAGTGTTCTAGCCAAAGTGCCCAAGTCACAGAATACAAAGGCAGGGACTGGGACAATGAAGAACTGCCAACTTGAGGAGGAGATCAGTTCTGAGGTCATCTAAGGAACCTGAACGTGTGCAAGTCCATCAGACACGATGAGATGCATCCGTGGATCCTGTCCTGAGGGAACTGGCAGATGAAGTTACTAAGCCACTATCCATCATATTTGAGAAGTCGTAGTCGTAGTCCAGTCGTAGTCCAGTGAAAGTACCCAGTGACTGGAAAAGGGAAGACATGACTCCCATTTTTAAAAAGGGAAAAAAGGAAGACCTGGGAAACTACAGGCCAGTCAGTCTCACCTCTGTGCAAGATAATGGAGTAGATCCTCCTGAAAACTATGCTAAGGCACATGGAAAATAACGAGGTGATTGGTGACAGCCAACATGGCTTCACTAAGGGAAAATCTTTCCCAACAAGTTAGGTGGCCTTCTACAAAGGGGTTCCAGTACTGGTGGATAAGGAAAGAGCAGCTGACAATCTACCTGGACTTGTGCAAAGCAGTTGACACTGTCCTGCACATCATTTTTGTCTCTAAATTGCAGAGACAGATTTGACAGATGGACCTCTCAGTGGATAAGAAATTGAGTGGGTGGTTGTGCTCATAGAGTTGTAGTCAACAGCTTGATGTCCAGGTGGAGACCAGTGACAAGTGATATTCCTCAGTGATCAGTATTGGGACTGGCACTATTTAACATATTTGTAGGCAACATGGATAGTGGGATCAAGTACACCCTCAGCAAATTTTCCAGTGATACGAAGCTGTATACTGCAGTCAATGTACTGGAGGGAAGGGATGCCATCCAGATGGATCTTGACAGGTTTGAGGGGTGGGCCAGTGCAAACCTTATGAAATTCAACAAGTCCAAGGGCAAGGTGCTGCATCTGGGCCAAGCACAAATATGAAATGGATGGAGCATGGATTGAGAGCAACCCTGTGGATAAGGACTTGGGGATGCTGGTTGATGAAAACTCAACATGAGCTGGCAGTGTGTGCTTGCAGCCCAGAACGCCAACTGTATTCTGGTCTGCATCAAAACAATCATGACCAGCATGTCAAGGGAGGTAATTTTCCCCCTATACTCTTCTGTCATGAGATCCCACCTGGAGTACTGTGTTCAGCTCTGGGGCTCCCAGCTCAAAAAGGACATGGGTCTATTAGAGTGGGTCTGGAGGAGGGCCATGAAAATGATCAGAGAGCTGAAACACCTTAAAGAGGGCCTACAAGAAATCTGGAGAAGGACTCTGTCAGGGAGAGTAGTAAAAGGACAAAGGGTAATGGCTTTAAACTAAAAGAGGGTGGATTTAAACTAGGTATTAGGAGGAAATTCTTTACTGTGAGGGTGGTAAGGCACCGGAAAAGGTTGCCCAGAGAAGCTGTGGGATCCCTGGAAGTGTTCAAGGCCAGGTTGGATGGGTTTTTGAGCAACCTGGTCTAGTGGAGGGTGTCCCTGCCCATGGCGAGGGGGGTTGGAATTACATGATCCTTAAGGTCCCTTCTAACCCAAACCGTTCTATGATTCCGTATGAACTTCAGTTAACCCTATATGAAAAGCGAGAAGCTCAGTTATAGGAACAAAGAATGATAAGTATGAACAACATGTTGTTTCACTGGGAAAGTCATGAAGGTGTCAAGAAACACAGAGTGCTAGCACCAATGATGGTAGCACCCAGTTGTTAGACATAGAGGGAATATGAATGAGACAAGAACTGGGCATTCTTTGCCCATCCTCCAGACTGAAGGTGTCTGGGGTCACTAGGGGAGACAACACATGGGATTCACAATCCTGCCCCAGACCATGTATTCTGTGGCTGGAGCCACTGCTTTGACCACCTGGTTTCTTTCCAGTCTTCAGGACCATATTGGCTTTCTTGTGGGGCAAGTCATGAAATTTATAAAATTTCATGTATGCATGAACAAGGTGTTTAAGTATACAAGACTATTTTCGTCTCTTCAGTGTCTTTTAGTCTCGAATGGTGAAAGAGTCAGCATGTTTTAACAAGTGCTTACTTGTTTATTTGTATCAGTAGTCTTTTTTTTTCTTCTCCCCCCAACATGTTTTTCTGTTGTCAATTTCTTCTTCATGCTGAATTTTCCATTAATAGTGTAAACATTTTTATGCTATCTTTGATAAACTAGATGTTTTTATTGTCATGAAGGAATGTGTCTGGAAGAAAGGAGGGGAATATCTTCTTAGCTTCTCCTTAGGCCATCAAGGGCTAAACAGCCAATGTAGTCTTATCTACTTGGTGAACAGGTAAGTAATTTTAGCATTCCTGGAAAGCATAAATAGTAGTACTTGAAGGCATGTTTTACTCTACCCACTTTCAGTGTTAGAGCAAAATAATACAAATGTAGAAGATCTCAGAAAATTGAAAGCTGTAAAATGAGAAGTTGTATCTTTGGCAGAATATTGAAACAGTTTGTGGCTCTGTGGGGATCTGAAGAAGATAAGAGTGAGATTTTAGCATGTTTTCCTAGACTAATATATGTTTTTATTGTCCTGGGTAGCATGACTTCGTTATCTGGGCCACAGAGAAGTGAGTATGCAACTTTTCTCCTTCAGGCACTGTGGAGTGGTCAAAAGGGTCAATAGTTAATGAATTTTTGTTTGATGGCCTATACAAACTTATTGATTTAATTTCCTGGCACAGTTCTCTTTTGAATTTCTGATAGCTACATGTCCATATGAACTAAATATCTGCACAAGTAACAATCTCATTGGCTGATTCTGCAGAGAATGAAAAGATAAAATGTGTGGAAATCCTTACCCATATTACACATAAGACACTTGCTTCAGGAAGGACTCTTATTTTGACTCTTCTGTACAAAATCAGTCACAGTAAATAAGAGTTTCGGTTCTGTACCAGTCAGTCTCATTCTCTCCATAAGCATTAAACTAATTTGAAAGTGTGCTGTTCTTTTATGGAACCACAAAGAGTAATATTTATTACAGTATTTTTAATCTTCATTCAAACGTGCTAATTCTAAGCCTTTCACAAGTACTGCATTTTGTATTGAAAATTGTTGAGGAAAAAACATGTTTTCTCTCTACTACTTTTGCTTTACATAAAAAGCATTTAAAAGGAAGTCACTCCTAAGAATTTAAGCCCATGGAGAAAACAACAACAACAACAAATAATTTGAATATGATCTGAAGAAAAATATATGGTTTTTATATTCAATTTTCATGGATGTACAATTCCTTGTTTTATAACTCATGCCACAATTTTATTTATGTTGTAAAAATACTGCAGACATGGACATTCCACATTTTTAAAAGTATGTTTCCTACTATGCTAATGTAATTGTCAGTCCATGGCACAAACATTTTTAGAAAAACAAATATTTTAAAATAGAATTGCTACACATAAGCCTATAATCAGCCAATCAATAACCATGCACCTTACATTTCCTTGCTGTTTCAGTAAGAAAGAGAAATAAAGCAAAGGACAAAAACAACCTTAATCAATAGCTAATTTCACTAAGAGAAGACGGTAGTCTGGTATCTGTATGTCTATGTGATGTGTTCACTTTGGATGACACACCACATTGGAAGCTATCATACAACAATTAGCTGAACAGAACAGGTTAGTGAAAAGAGAAATATCAGAGAATTTCATTTATACTGGAACTCAGAGACCATGATAAAAGTATAAATAACGCAACCTACTTAGAGAAGTTTAAAAATACAGCAAAATAATTTAAGGCCTCAAAAGAAAAGTTTCTAAAGTGTCTGTGATACAAAGACAGCTGCAAGTTATGAATAAAAGAACAAGAAGCTGAGGACTGTTATTTCTTGCTTCAGTAAGCAATAAAGTAACACATTTATATAATTAACCATTTGTACCTTCAACCAAGCAACAACAAAAACAAGAATGTAAAGAGATTTCTCTAATCATAATCATTATTTTAATATAGTTCTTGGTTTTTGTTACTTAGATCTTCATAAAACAGCACTTTTATGGTAGTATAACTTCAAACTCTTTATAATGTCCTGCAGATCTTATAAGAGCAATACATGTCTTCATTTTATTAAAACAGAAGTACCTTATTTTATTAATGTACCTTTTTGAATTATATATTTTTATATAATTGAATATATAATTAAGTGTAAGATAACTGTGCTAAAGAGGCACACAGCAAAAAATCAGAAATTCATCAGCATTCCAAACCTAGTGATTTGTTCTCTCCCCAGATCAGTTATACAATGAATTGAGAAAAATACAAAGAAGGAGGCCAGCATGAGGTCTCAATTGCAGATAAAATTAAAAATGAGTATAGAAATTCCAAAAAGCCTACTTTCTCATTTTCCCTCTGAAATAGATTCACTGGAAATACAGATAGTAATTGCAGTTTTCAATCAAAAATATGTGCACAGAGCTTTTCTTTTCCCTAAATTGTACAGTATTTTTGAAGGCAAAAATCATTAAAAGTTGTACCTTGCTTTAAAATAAGCAAACATTTATTTTTAATCACGTATCTGAGTCACTTATCTGCTCTGCTGTACGTAATTAGAAAAAAAAAAAAAAAAAAAAAGATTTTTCATGCCCAGAGGGCTAACATTCAGAGAGAGAAACCACAAACAAAACTGAACCTGGATAAGTTCTAAAAGGAAAGAGTTAGTGAAAATATTCTTAGAATCCAAGACAAGAAGCTAGTTTCAACTTCCTTGCCTTCACTGGTATCCTAACACACATTGTGCACCAAGCCTGGAGTCAGGGGCATGCAAAGCAGTTTCATGCACTAAAGTTCAGGTCACAATGCTGAACACACATTCAGATATCCTGCAGACACAGACCACTCGGAAGTCAAACGCATCTGAGAATATCAAGGGCCCTGAGATCATTCACAGAATGGCTGGCATCTACACTAATAAATTTCCAAGGCTGGGTAGCTAAAGGCAAACTGCCCGTTGGGTATGCTCCTGCACTATTCTGGCTGACAGACCATGCTGGGGAGTTGCTGAGAAACAGCAGTTGTTGAAACAGGCCAAGTAATTTTCAGGAAATATGCTGAGAGTTGCCAAAGCAAGGATGATTGCATTTTCATGCAAGGAAGCATTCCTCAGCATACTTGAATTTACTAGTATAGGTGCATCCAGAGAGACTGACATAAGTAGAGCTACACAGACAAACAGTCTCACTGTCCTTAATTATAAGACATGAGCAGAGAGCCAGTCATGAATGCCTAAAACTTCTTAGATCTAAATTAGAGCAGGCTTTCATCACACAAAATATTTAATGACATTGAAGTGTGTGTTTGTTTGTTTGATTGATTGATTTTTGTTTGTTTGTTTGTTTGTTTTTACTGTGAAGGTGACAAAGGACTGGTACAGGGTGTCCAGAGAGGTTGTGGAATCTTCCATGCTAGAGACATTCAAAAGCCACCTGGACATGGTCCTGGGTCACTCCTTGAGTAAGGGGTTGGACCAGATAACAGCCAGAGGTCCTTGCTAACCTCAACCATTTTGTAAATTTGTGATTCCATAAAATATTCTCACTTCCATGTCCTGGCAGTCTGTTGCTGATCTGCTTGTGACATTTTTCTCTGAACTCATCATGAAAGAGACCCAGATTACAAACAAAAGAACAGTTTTTATTTCACTTGCAGGGTTGTTTGTAATCCAGACCAATGCAGCTGTGTGAACAAGAGCATGGAAATGACTGGGCTTACTAACAATCCTGCAGTACAAATGAGCGATAAGCCATACAGAGCAGAACTGGGATTGAATAGTAAGGGGTGGAAAGGCAGAAATGTCTTAAACTTCAGTTATTGCTAAAGCTTCTGCATCATGGAACTGCAGCCTGTATGATCTCATGAGTTCATCTCATGCAGGAGAAATATATTAATTTAAAATACATTCTTCTTTTTACCCTCATCTGATACAGTTTCTTTGAAACAGACTAGGAACACTTGCACAACCCCATACAGCTGCTGAAAGACACCTCAGGAAGCTGTGTTGTCTGAGCAATTATTTACTGCCTCATTTAAAGAACAGTTCCTTGCTGTAACAATGTGGATATCTGAAACATATGCTGGCACATCAAAAGAGAATGCAAATTCACTTCATGAGAAGTCCAACATTGAGCAGGGGGACACATTGTCAGCTAGTAGGAAATGTTGAACAGTGCTAGACTTTGAAGTTTGGAAGTCCATCAGAGTCCAGAATTAGGCCTCCTCTATGTAGAGTGTTTACTTCACTGAGTGGGACTCAGTAGTTTTAAAAGGACAGGAAAAGTGCCTGGTTTTGTTTAGATGCTCCAAACAGGCAGGAAAAGAGAATGATGTTTTAGGCTTTTCCTTAGATGAAGGATCTTTAATCTGTTATTTCTGATCTTCCTGGAGTGTCTGTCCAATTATTTATTTTATTTTATTTTATTTTATTTTATTTTATTTTATTTTAATTTAATTTTATTTTATTGTATTTTTTCTGAGTATGACATTCTGTCTGTTGAGAATATCTTCCCAATACTGTTGTTATCAGTGAATTTCATACTTCTACTTATTTTTCAAAGGTCACAAATTGGAAGATTAACTGACATTGTTCTCATGACCAATACCAGGAACTTTCACTGGCAGTCTCCCTCCAGGTTTCTCTATTTGTGTCTACTCTTTAGCAAGTATCTAAACCAGTTAAGTTACAGTGCTTTACAGTGCTTCCATTAATATTTACTTTCTTCAGCTAAAAATTTTCCAAGTTATGTCATTTCAGATGACTTACTTATGTTTGAGCATATAAATTTCAAAATAATTACTATATAATAGTCATGCTACACAGGAAGCATAGTATGTAAACTTGCAGTAGACTTTATTTCCTTTGTTTTGAAAATGATCTGGTTTAATATGAAAAGATCTAAGCTTAATCTGGTACCATTTCCTTTTGGCAAGCCCAGTTTACATTTATATTTTGGAGTTTTGAGTATAGACCAAATCGTTAGTTAATCTTACTATACACAAAGTAAATAAGTGATAGCATTACAATTGTCTCAGATCTAGCTAGAGAATTTGAACAGAAAAAAAAAAAAAGAAGAAAACAAAAGTGAGAAAGAAACTAATGCCTTTATGTTTTCAGTGATTGTATACTTGATAAATAACCTGTCTTAGTGAGTAGATAATTCTTATTTTATAAGCCCCTCATGCTTCACATGCCAACTGAGGACAAGAAAAAAAAATAACAAAAATGTTTCTTACATAAGAATATACATAAAAGAATATTTTTATAAGAAATAAAGCATAAAATTTCCTTTATAAGAATAAATTATAATGAATTATTACATTTATTCATATTATAATGGTAGCTTGAAATAATATTTTAAAATAGAATGCGGGTGAAAAATGTGTGGAGACAAGAAATAGGTTTACAATTCCATTTGTGTAAGAAAACATTCATGAATGATATTTATGATTTTTTTCAATTTGAAATTCTTGCCTGCATGAATTCAAATAGTGCTATTGAAGCCAATAACTAATTTTTTTATATAGTCACTAGGCAAGCTGGTCAATGAGGGTCAAAGAAATAGACATTTTTTATTGGCACAAATCTGTTAACTTTTTCATATTGCTCATAGCCATTTGGTTTTTATTTATTTATTTGACATTTTTATCTCCACCAAGTAATCTTTGCTTATGATTCCGTTTTATGGAATAACCTTGAATTGACTGTCATTTTCAATGGACTAAAAATATACTTGCAAATACCATTAGCTTCACTCAATAGTTCAAGTGTTTTTGACAAACTACATAAGTTACCGTAAGTACATGGATTTTTATTTATTTTTTTTTTGTAGTGACTGCTTTGCCATGTCATTTCCCAAAATATCTCTTAAGCTGTGTATATATTTGCTAATTGAAAGAAATTATGGAATGATAAATAACATCCTTACGTGTATAAAGGGAGTTTCAGACAAGTGCCAATGAGCAGGTTCTCAGAGTCTCAAACTAAATCCTCAGTCATATGTATATCAACTAACAAATCAACTCACTTTAGGGAAAATGTATTCCTAGGATCTCTCTTAGGTTCCTTAAACACTCCACAAAGATTATTTTATCTAGCAGACATTTTGAATACAAAAAAAATGAAGACTAAGGAGCTTAATCTGAACATTGTTTCCTTTCCAGAATACACAGGTCATATTCAAGTTAGACAAAACTTTATTAGAGGCTCCTAGAACATATGAAGCTAGGAACTACAACAGGAATGCCATGTTCTCTGACCTAATTTTGCATCATTAGATGAGATTCAAAATAGCACTTCTAATTAAGGTTCAATCTTTGTGCCCTATGACACCTTTAAAATTCTTCACTGTCTTTCTGTAGGGTACATTCAGAAAGATTTCTATATGTGTATATAAACATCTATACCTATATATATAGGTATAGATGTACATTTTTTTGTGCATATTTTAATGGAACTTGAGTCATAAGGGTATGTGCAAAAGTTGATTGCTGTGGTAGTTGGTGCACCAAAAGAAGTCACTCAGAGTAAGACTGCATAGTACAAATCTTGTTTGTTGTCCTCTCAGTGCACAGGTCTGAACCAGATTGTACTCCCTCCACAATTACGTCAGTACTCCAGACAGTCACACAACCCTGACTCCACACTCCTACTTCTCATTCAACCCCTAGGAATGACAGAGAAGTTTCTCCACAGCTGTTTCTTCTCTGTTCCCTTCTTCAACATACTTACATGCAGAATCTAGTGAAGTGAAGTATTTGAACAAAATGCAAAGGACATCCTTATGTTTATGATTTTCATTCATACATGTTCAGCAGGCTTCAAAACTGAACCCAACTTATTTAATAATAATAATAATTAATAATTAATAATAGTAATAATTTTAGGAATATGAACTGTGTTGAAATTAGTGTTTATTTAGATACCAAAGAGTAAAACATTTTTTCCTCAGATATTCAGACAGAACGCTTTCACAATTGGAAAAGACATGGGAAGCCAACTTCACTTTCCATGCCAGTAGTAAGTCATATTTTGAGCCCCAAGATATATGTAAAAAGTACTTAGATATAAAGCCTATCTAGATGTCTAGATACTGTATAAAGTCTTCCCGTAAAAGCAGTATATTGTAAAACCTAACCTAATCTAACTTTGAAGTTAGCTTCACTTTGAGGATGATCTTGACTATAAACCTTCCATCTGAAATTGTTACATGACTCATGAATCATATACTTTCTCTGAGTGCAATAGGTACTGGGTTGGACTGTGTTTCTTGCAAAAGATGACATTTATTTAAAATGTTGAGTGTTAGATCCATTTAAAAATGTCATTCTTGGAAAAGTGATTTCTGAAATACCTGATTATGGATTTGGTTCTGCTTTTTTTAATTCAGAAGCAGAAAACAAATCTAGAAAAAAATTGTTCAAGAAAAATACATTTGTTAAAAATATTTTGTTTTCAAAAATGTTTTATTATATACTGTTCACCAAAACTAAAAAGAAATGTATTTTATTCTTTCAGTTTCCATTTTTCCTGAAAAACTCAGGCAATAACATTGAAAATTTCATTCTAAAAAATGAATTTTAGATTAAGAACATTTTTTCCCTAAAATTATTTTTCACTTACATTTAGAGTAATTTATCTTCACTAAATATTACTACCTTGTTTGTAATAGCTAACTAGTTAGTGTACTTATTTTAGGAAACTACAATATGGGATGTTAATCAGTTTTGTTATTTCTTAGAATAGTAATTCTCCAAATTCAATATTCTATTCCATAATAAGCTTGTTGTCTTCTGAAGATGACAAAAATGTAAAGAATGTTAATGATCCAGATTTAAATAATATTATTACATACCATCAGGTCTATACAGCACGTTGTTCTCATGTGTATTGGTGTCAGAACAAGTTAGTTACCCTCCTTGATTTTAATATGCTCTATTTGGAGAAAACAAGTTTTTATAATAAAAGTCACAATTTCCTGTCTTAGTTTATACTACATTATGTGTTATTGGACTAATTTCCCAAAGATAATAACTTAGACAAACTTTCCAGGGGACAGATATTCATTATTAGGTCAGAGAAGCCAATTCAAGTAGAACTACTGACAGCGGCAAGCTGTTGACTAAGAACTTGTAATTTAGTTAGCAAACAAGCTATTATTAAAGAATTTTATGAGATACAGCTGTCGGCTCCTCTCTAATTATTTTGTCTAGGTTTACAGGACAGGAAAGCATATCTCAAAAGCTGGGGTAATCTGTTATTCCTAGTGGCCTCTTTCAGGAAAAAGTTTCACACAGAATCCCTTCTTATATTAAAATGCTAGGAATAAAAGTAAAGAATGAAGCTTTCACAAAAGCAGTTGATAGCTTTGCTGAATGCTGCCGATAAATGGACTTCAAAAGAAAACTAATAAGAGAAAGATCAGCCGTACTTATAAAAAGGAGACAGATTCTCAGAAGAGACACTGTCATTCAGATCCAAGCATGGGCAATGTTACTTACAATTTCCAAGCCAGAAGTCTGGTGTCAGGTGGCCTCAATACACAGAAGATGAGCAAAGCAAAACTGAAATAGCAACAGGAGCATTCTCATAATACAGAAATAGAGCAAAAGTAAAGATGGGGAGAACAATATCTCTTCACAAGAGAAAAGAACAGTAAAGCTGTAGAGGAGGGAGCAAGATTCCGAGCAACAGCTGGAAACTATGAACAGCAGCAAGAAAGGAGGACTGGTGGAAGTATCATAAAATAAACATTTTCCTGTCAATATAGAGGCTGCCCAAAGAAGTTGGAGATAACACTGCTGTTATCAGTGTACATTACAGGATGATTTTACATTCCAAGGGAGAAGATATTCAGAATGAAACATAGAACAATATCAGTGTTGAACTGAACAGGCCATATCACGCATTTTAAATGAACATGGGGCAACTCCTGCAGTAATGCCAGGAAAAAAAATATAATATAATATAATATAATATAATATAATAATAAAATAAAATAAAATAAAATAAAAAAGTCAGAACTATTTATTCAAAGCCTGTGAAAATCAGGTTAAATACAATATGGGCTCAGAGAAACAAAGTTAGATATTTGTGTTTAGTTCCAAGCATAAGAAGATGTTTGGTTTGGTTTGCATTGTTTTTGTTTGTTTGTTTGTTTTAATAAATAAATAAATATAATAAGAAACAGGGATTGACAGTATATGCTTACTATGCTTAAGTTCCAGAAACATTGAAGAAACCTGGTTGACCACCATGATAAAAGATGACTTGGTAGAAGTTGTTTATGGGACAAAGTTATTCATGGGACAAAGTGTTTCTTAGGCTGAGTACAAAAGGAGTCAGATAGCAACTCCAGGTGCATTCTGTTATTTGTATTTGGAAAATTAAAAAAAAAAAAAAAAAAGAAGAAAAAAAAAGATAAGAATGATAATACAGAACCAGATATCACATACTGGAACAAGAATAGATTTAGCATAAGTGTTAAGGAAACAACACTCTTTACCTTCTCCTGCCTAAGTCAGATGCCATGGGATAAGGGCTGTCATGCAGCTGCACAGCTCCTGCACCCACATGAATGAATGCATTGTGCATTGTGCCATCAAAACACAGCAAATGCTTTGTGGCAATAGCAAAATGCCTCTTGTTTTATTTTCACAGAAAAATACCTATGCATGGATAACGACAGAGATGATTAAACAATGATTTTGATATCAGACATCAAAGTATTCTCAAGACAGGAACCCACAGCAGACCTTGAGAAATTCCCACTTGCAAAAGTCCTAAACAAGTCTGAGAGATACTGCTGTGTTTGCTTGCCTTCCTTCAATAAAGAAATATTGTCAAAGGTTGAATAGCATCATCGTTACATTATTGATTTTTTCACATGTAGCGTGGGGTGCAGAGATTCCATCAGATTATTGGATGTAACTTCATGATATTTCCAAAAGACTCCACTCACCCTATGACTAGACTTGGAGCAGGTAACCTAGGAAGTATGTATGTAACCAAAAATTTAGCAAGATCCAAGCATAAGTAGAATACTGTCTATCTAATTCTAGTGTTAATACATTTGTCATATACAAAAATCCATGAAAGTAGGAATTTGTTAGGGAAAACATTATTTAATATAAAGCCTATGTTACAAAAGCATGAAGTAATCTCCCAAAGATTGCAGCATAGGGGTGCTGAGGAATTCTCAAGAAAAGAAATGAGAAAACTAGCATCCCTGCCAGTTTTGAAAGTGTTAAATGTACTCTCTATCTACCTTACCAACCGATACATCTCTTAATGCTTTTGGAGCAATGCTTGAACATAACAGCTATCAGTAAGCTAAGAACTTTCTCTTTCATTCATGGTGCTTCATGGATGATCACTATACTCATGTATTAATAAGGACTGAAGAGAGCACTTCACTTGGGATTAAGTAAGCTAATGCATGGTAATGGCAAAATGCTAAAAGTACACCTAAGTCAGCCATTTTTCAGAGGTCCTCTGTGCCATTACATTCTCCTCCCTTTATCCAACCACTGAGTAATCCAATAGCTCCTTTTCACCTAGGATGAAATTCATTTTCCTTATACAAATTCCTTCTTGGTCAGAGAGATCTGAGCTGGTATCTCTACACGTCCAAAAGAAAACTGTGTGGATATATGTCCCTGTGGAAAATGTATCTCCTTGATCGAACACTTAGTTGGAACTAAAATGTAGTTAGGCAAGAGATTTACTCTACATTTTAGTCCTTAGACAGATGAGAGGAGTATTCCTATCTCAGAAAAAAGTTTGTAGTACAAGTGAAACAGATTTAAGAAATTTGAGAGGCTAACCCAAGGAGACTCTCATGCTTAAATCACTCTCTTGGAAAAGACACATTCAAATCCTCTCAACGTGAGAGGAAGGGTGAAAAAGAAATGAGTGAATATCATCAGGATCTATAGTGAGTGCTTAACCAGCCTTTTTTGGCTATGCTTTATACAAAACATAATCTGCTCAGTGTGCGGTAAATAATTCCCAGTTCAGAATTATTAGCTGAGAAATAGAAGACTTCCAGCACCTCGGAAAACATTATAATAACATTAACTTATAGGATGACTATGTCCTTAAGATCTAAATCTTAGGCTAGGCTGGCAGATATGTTAGAAGAGCCCCAGTTATTTGTCACTGTAGGTTTTGTCACACTGAACTGGACTTTACTACATAAATAAATAAAATGCTACAATCTCTCAGGTGTCACCATTCAACTTGTACCTAATACATGACCTTCTGCTACAGATGTAAGCAACCTGAACGAAGCAGCTGTAATTTTCTAGAAAAAACAAACAAACAACAAAAAAAAACCTTCCCAGTCAGAATACCTGACACAGTATGAAGAACTTCAACTAAATAGCTGCTAATGGAAGTTGAAATACATAGGAAGTTAAGCACCATTCTGACTTGATGAAAGCAACAATTTCAGTATTGGCCAGCTGATACCACCAACTAAGATGTACTCAGCTAAAGGTAAGCAACAACAATAACAACAACAAAAAACAGCAACAATCAAAATAGATACATCTTTGTCACAGAGAGCTGTATCAAAAGGAATAAACCTCTGACAGAGATGCTGCCATACAGGTTGTATTGCAGTTACCTGGATATGCAGTTGATTGCCTGCCTGTGGAAGGGCAGCATATTTAGTTAGAACATCGCATTGTAAAAGTGATACAAAAAGTGATACAATATTACAATAAAATAGAATCTAGCAACTTGTTTAGTAGTCTGCCCTGAGCAGGTAAATTCGTGTTCCACTATAGGATTGTAATTTTTTCAATATGAAGAATAGACCAAAGACAGTCTGTAGATAGACTGGAAAGTGACCAAAAAAGGACCATGAAGATGATCAAAAGGCTGGGGAAACTGTCCTGTGAAGACTATTGAAGAAGTTAGGTCTTTTCACAGTATTCCAGTACTTAAAGAGTGGATACAAAGAGGGCAGAGGCTTTCTCTTTCTAAGGAAGCACATGGAGAAGACAAGGGGCAATGGGTACAAGTTGCATTCGGAGAGGTTTTGTCTTGAAAAGAAAGACACAAAAAAAAAAAAAAAAAAAAAAGAAATTTTTCACAATGAGAACAATCAATCTTTGGAACCTACCCAGGAACACGTAGAGTTCCCCATGGTTTGATGTTTTCAAGATGCAGTTGGACAGGGTGTTAATCTCTTTCTGGCTCCTTTTTCCCGTGAAAGTTTGGACCTGGTGTTCTTTTGAGGTCTCTTCCAACATAGGCTGTTCTATGATGCTAGTAGGAACAACTACTGCACAGCATAACCTGGCAATGCCTGTCTGTTTGCTTTCTGGATTGAAATACATACATCTATTGTGACTGATCATTTCTCCTGAAATATGATTGACTTTTTTTTTTTTTTAATGGAAACTGCAGATATTCAAGCCATGTGGAAATGGAAACTGATATTTGCAAAGCATAACATTTTTCCTGATTTGATTTCTGATAAAGGGTCTCCGTATTTGTTAACTGAAGGGTTGCATTATTAACATTACAGTGGGGACACACAGTGAGCAGCACAGACCTTAGGAAGACTTACAAGCTCAATTTGTATAATGTCTACAGAATCGCTTTGATTTTTCAGAAAAACATTGATCATAATATGATACAGAACATATTTATCAGTAATCAGTTTAATATAACTTTAATTAGCTCAACTTTCAAAGCAGTTCAGTGCAAGAGACACCAAATAATGAATGA
The DNA here is from genome assembly GCF_009769625.2 of Cygnus olor. Taxonomy (NCBI): domain Eukaryota; kingdom Metazoa; phylum Chordata; class Aves; order Anseriformes; family Anatidae; genus Cygnus; species Cygnus olor. The sequence continues at coordinate 25,445,419 of NC_049169.1, read as the reverse complement.
TTTTGAAACTAGCAGGACTCAGAACTAAGGAAAGAGATCTACTGATTTTGAATTAAATCAGTGGTACTTTGCAGATTTCCATGTGCTGGCGATTTGGTTCTTTGTTTTACTGTATAAAACAATCTTCAGTTACGGTCTCAGTTTAAATAGTTCTGAGAGATTTCATTTGTTTTGAAAAATATCTTCTGAACTGTGGTTAGTTTGTTGGTCTGTGTCCCTAGACAAAGAAGGATTACAACTTTAAAGGCAGATAGAAGTGGAGCTAAGTTAAAACTATAAAACACTTAATCCATTTTTTCCTACACAGGATCACTAAATGCAGTAAATCAGATGCTACTAAAATCTTGGGGGGACTGGTTCAGAGAATTTCACCTCCACAGAGTAATATAGTAAGACACAACAGCAGTGATGCAGGCCACAGCTTTGAATGGAAAAACACAATTTTATTTTTGTAATCAAGGCAAAATATTTAAAAGTAATTATTTTCCCTACATTTTTATATTTCTGTGACTTAAAATAGAGTTTTAACCTATTTTTTGCTGTTAATGACAGATGAGGTAGAGTGGCAAGATCTTCTGTGGTAATTCAGATCCAATGACCAGTGATTAGCTTCCAGAAAAAATGACTCTAAGATAATTCTATTGCTTCATATCTTAGAACCTTCTGACATCATAAGCACATTTAAAAACTGACGTATCTAAACCCTTTATCTATTGACCATTGCTGTTCTAAAACACTTACATAACCTATAGCTGCTCTGTAGTGTCCCCTTTTATTTTCTTTGTCTCATTCTTTCTTTTTCAAAATGAGAACTACCTCATCTGCAAACTTTTAGTAGCAGTCTGTCACTTTCTATCCAAGCCTACATTTTTCCAAATTCAGACTAATGTGAAATAAGATTTTGGAAGGAAAAGGAACTTCCTAAGCTCACCCACAGGAAATTGAACAGATTTGCAATCTGGGCTAAAAAAAAATGTAAGTGGGTTTTTTTCTTGCATTGATAATACAAAAATTCCCTGTGTATCTCTGTACCCAAAAGTGGAATAGCAGAATGCACGAATGTTGAAAAGAATGTAACTGAAGCTAAGTAGTTTTGCATTGAAAACTATCTTATTCACCCATTCTGGGTTAGTCTAAGGCTTCTTGGGGGATCTGCCTAAAACATGAGGATCTCCAATAGCTGGGCTGTCATGACTTTACAAATCTTTTTGTTGGAGCATCCCACTTTGAGTAGCTTTCATACGGCCAAGATGACCAGAGACTGACTTTAAAGGTTGCTGGTTACAGTGCCAAGGGAAAAGGAGCTCGTCTAAATGAATAGTTAGAATTTGCACTCAAAAGCATTCAGATTCAGTCAGAAGAACCTTGGGCCAGACTCTTCCACATGCAAACAAATGACTTGTTCATGCACATAGATGGAACAAGGAAGGAGGGGAAAGCTTGTGAATATTTAAAAAGTTGCCCTGCAAGTTGCTGCAATGGCATAATTCTATCTGATTATTTAATTTCTTAGATAAATAAATAAACAGATAAATGCAACTGTGCATTGCGAATAGAAAAAATATATATATTCTTACTCAGATCTCTTTGGGAAAGAGACTACTGATATTTAGGAACATTCCCCAGGCACAAACAACAGAGCTACATCTCCTGAGGACTGCTCCAGTTACAGTAGCTACCACAGATTTGCTTCACAACTTGCAGGGATAATATTTTCCCCATTTTTATTAAGCATTTATCTACACACACTTTCTAGACTAGTTAATCAGACCATGTCTGAACTTCCTTTTGCTGACCATATTAGGAAAATACAACCTAACACTATTCATAATCAGTAAATACCCCTCACTGTCAAAGAATTTCAACCAACTATACTAAAGCACTACCAAAATATCCTGCAAAGTCACATACTATATATTCCCAATATATGGGAATATATTCAAACTAGAGAATAAGTGCAGATTCATGTCCCAGTTATTGATTTCAATTTGATTCCTCTAAGGTAAGTTTATCCAAGAGTGTCTGGGAAAAAAAATTGGTCCCTAAATGAGTTTTTTACAAATAAGAAAACTGGCATAAAAGCTAGAAAAGTTAGTCTTCGCTTTTGAATTACACAACTCTACTGTACAAGTTATGCTAGAGCCTTAATTTAAACCTTCAAATAATATTTAATCCACAGCTAGTGAAGTGAAGGGGGTCTTTGCTTACTTCCAAATCATGCCACATGTTTCCGGAGAACCAGTTTGGGAGCTTAATTGCCTGAGAGGATATAGAAACAGCTTGGGAAAGTAATAACTATTTGGGAACTGACTGAAGCAACTTAACCCATTTAGGCCTTTCACTTATAACGATATTAATCTCACAAAGGAGAGAAACAAAGAGAATTTTGCTGGCTAAAAAATAAGTCACAGTACAGAGCTCTGGAAAAATGTAGAAACAACCTTGAATACTTCAGTGTTTTTATTTTGGGGGAGGATTTCCATTTGTCACACTACAAGGAAGGCACAGGGCTAAAGACATTTACGTAGTTAGTGTCAAACCAGATAAATCCGAAATCCTTTCAATAAATCCCTAACTGCAAAATGAGTTCAAGTCTGAGCTTTGAGTGAATTTTCTTCTTGTTTTGCTTTTGATTTGCTTGAAATGACAAAACAAGTAAATGAACAGTGAAATCCAGATAAAGAGAAATGGGACAATAGCAGAAGAATGAACACACAAAAAGCTAAAAAATGTTCTTAAAAGAGTATAGTGAAATTTGGCTATGCAGTGGCATGTTTCCTGGCAGTTTAGTAATGTATTTGCCAAGGGCCAAGTTTAAACCTGCTTTGCATCTCCTGTATCAGAGAGCATTTAGGCTGAAGTACTTTCCAAAGAAGCTGTGGGAAGACCATATGAACCGGTGAGAAGGACATAAGGGATTAGTATGAAGACAAAATTTGGGTATGTACTGATTTTAGTAGCTTCCATACCTATGGCTTCTTACTTAAATAGGTTGTTCTCCATACTGCATCACTCATGGAATTCCAGCCAATAGGGATTTATGCTTCTCTGTTGTTTTCCATCACTTTGCCTCTAGAAGAAGGGCATCCGATCAAACTTGTACAGACTGCAGACTTGAACAGGCTTGCTCTTCAGCACGTGGTGGAGCTGGTACCTCCATCTGTTCTACCATGGGAATGGAGGACATCAGTGTGTGGAATGAAGATTTGGAACCATTTCTCTCACATTCTGAATTGCTCAGGAAGCATTTGTAGCCAAGGCCATCCGACAGATGTCTGTTTCGCTCAGGACTAATATCAGTGATCATTATGGTGTAATATGTCTCTGCACCGAGCCTCCACTGATCAGCTGATTTAAGATGCTCTTGCAGATATGTCATCCCGTACATACTTTCCCAGTCAAACAGAACCATGATTATTATTAACATTAAGCATAACACAGAGTTTCAAAATCTATCTTGTAAATGTAAAATACAAGTTTATACTTACAATAAAATATATTACTAAATTCCATAAGATATCTATGCCATCATTTTAAAGTTATAGAAAAGAAGAAAAAGATCTTTGGAAGTTAATTGCAATTCTAGCCTAATATGTTATGTGCACACAAACATTAAAGAAATTCCTAAAGTAAAATGTCCTTTTTCTTTTAGTAATTACTGAATACTAAGTCTCACACAGGAAAACATCCAGTCAAAACATCTTATTACTTAGCTGACTTAAAAACATGTACTCTATAACTTATTCCTTGGCAATTTCTTAATATTCTTGTGTTCCTCAGAATGAATACATTTCAATAAATGTCTACAGTGGATGGATTTCTAACAACTCTAATTGACTGAAATTTTGACTGCATTTTCAGCCAATGCTTTTTGTTATTAAAGTAGGGTTTTCCTCTGTTACACTGAAGAAGTTCAATACAAAATGTATTTATCCAGACAGATTTATGCATTTAGGTGTCTGCATAACTGAACAGATTTTCCCTGGAATATTTCATACATCTAGTTAATTGTCTGTGCTCCTAATGATAAACAAACAGTGCAAATATTCTTCTCAATAATAGAATGCTACTGAATCTACCTACCACCTCAGATCTGGTAATGCTCATTTAGAAAAATGCTTGTTTTACTCAGAAAAACAAACAAACAAACAAAAAAAGATAGAGAGGTCATTACACAGGGATAAATCTGTACAGATACGGTTGCACAAGAAGACACTCTGGGAACACATACTGTCTAGCAGAGGTTAACTGATTTGGGACTCATAGGACACAGAGTCAAATCTAACTTCTGTCAATGTTTTACTGTCCTGTTTTCCAAAGATCATGTTCCTTTCTTATTTCATTCTCTGTATTTGCAAGATAGAGATAATGAGCTCTATTGTTGAATAGATATATATTAAAAGAGCAAAGCACTTTTTGCCCTGACAAATTTTTACTGTGAATGAGTTGGGACAAGTGATATAAGGCAAGACATTATGAGTTTAATTTATCCTGAAAACATCTGGGTTACTTTGTGAAACTAATCTTAGTTCAATAAAAATATTTGTGTGACTATTTTATGGTAGAAATGCAGAGCAATAGCCAGAAAAATCTCTGCATTGATTGACGTAGGTGAGCCAAGCTTACAGGTTTTAGATTCTGTTGAGTCCTTTGGGGTCTGTGCAAAGTCCTGTTACTGAGTTGTATCAAACTCCTGTAAACAAAAATCTAAAAGGGTTATTGCAGCTAAAAGTTTATATTGAGACCACTGTACCAATTATGATGTTGGTGTGAAAGTTTTGTTGTTGATGTATGTATCTAAGCAGACCATCTCATATTGGAGAAACTACAGGCCTATTTTTCTTCTCCTTTAAGTCATGAGTAAATCTCCCATTCAGTTCAAGAGGAATAAAACAAGATCCTGAAAAAAATAAATCTGAGAAATTATATATTCTATGCCAAAAGATGCTATCTTGCAAGGCCTAATTCTGACTTCAAACATCTTGCCAATTTCTACCAGGCAAGGCTTTGAGGATGATATTTTATGCTTCAAGTGCAAGAAAACTGGGGCAACAATGACTGAACCATAGAGCTGAGGGAATAATTTATAGTTAATAATTTATTATAGCTTTCTTTCTTCCTTTTTGAACAGTTGTGAAAGAGCATCTTCCCTTCAGCTGTGAGAGGCAATAGCACAGTGTGTCACTCAAGGTGAGGAAGAGGACATAATATACTTTGTACTTATGGAGCCTGCCTTCTTGCTCAAGTCCTTTGCAAACAAATCTTTGCATGATGATTTGGTGTGCAGCCAGTTGGATTTGCTGATTTGTGACCCAGTGAGGCCAACATATGGGCTTTAAAGCACCTGAGGAACTATGGCTCTCTGCTGCATGAGCATAAGACCCACAGGCCTGGATCAGGGTGTTCATAAGATGTGTCATCTGCATGAGTCTCAAACATACTACATGATACAGTTATGAACAGAAGGTTGAGGTTAATGTAAAGACTCATAATATAATAATACTATCTATTTATTCATTAACATTAGCCAAACTGTCTGAAAATAAACTTGGTATTAGTGTAGTTAATAAGCAGTTTACTACAAGTATGGAATAACTAGAGACAGGGAAGATGAATTTGGTTTAGATATTTTATTATTTATCTATAGTAACAAACAGAAATAGTTCTTTTTTTCAATGCACTGTACCTTCAATGTGAATAAAAGTCTTACCCAAACACTCCTACTTTGTAAATTCCCCATTCTACAAATATTTCTGCCTGTACTTGGTCATATTATAATACCATTTTGACAATATGTTAAGTTATGAATACATAAAATGTAGATCGTGTATTTGATACCCATTATGCTTTTGATGATGATGATGATACGTGACTATAACTGGAAAAAAGCAGATTAGAGGTAAAGTTTTGAAGCTAGTATATAAGCAGCAGTCACACTTTCTTATTTTGTTCTCTGCATGTTGCGTTAAGGGGTGTAGCCAATTAACCGTTACAGGTCCGGTCGGATTCAGAGCACTGAACTACCACGATCACGGATTCACCAGTAACGTATAACCGCCCTTACTCTAGTCGCATTCAATGAGAACTATCACGGCTAGGAACAATGCAGTTAAGTGCAATTTATTACAGCAACAGGTACACAGGTTCTTAGGGTTGCTGGCGATAGTTACTGTCTGCGAAAGCAAGCTAGCATGCATGAAATACACAAGTGCCCAGCCTGGAAATTAAAGCGTTAAAAGGCACAAAGACTCTATAGAGATTTCTAAGTTTCCGTGGAGACGCACAGTATAACCAAGTGTTCAAATCTCACCCAAAGGCATCCCAGTGGGGGGGGGGGGGAAGAGAGGCTCAGCCCGTCGACTGATCCCAGGGGTCAGGAGGTCCACAGAATGGTGTATTCCCTCGGGATGGTATCTCCCCTGACGGTGGTATCTTCCCTTACAATGGTATCTTCCCTAACATCCCCTCTCTCATAGGCCAATTTATATTATTTTCTATCTTTTAGGTGGAGCTTGAGTGACTCTAGTCAAGCATATCTTAGTTATGACTGGTGAAAAGTTTTCCCATCTCCGTTTAAAGGAATAGGCTCTGAGAAATTCAGAGCGCATGCTCAGTGAGGGGTGGTCGCACCTTGGAGGCAGGTAGCTTTTGGGATGGAGGTGTGTTTTGGTATTATAATGATATTATAATGAGCAAAAGTACACTAGAGTACAGCATTTGTCAAAACATGACAGGTCGTTGGCTCAGGGTAGCAAAAAGTGCGGCTTATCGGTCTCGGTATGCACAAGAACAATCGAGTCCCCACCTGGTCACAGAGCCTAGCCGTGGTGTCTCCACTCCACTCTACGCTCTGTACTGTTCCTTAGAGCTAGCACACCAGGTTCCCCCAGCACGACAGCATCTAAGGTTGGAAGCCTAGGGAACACTTAGGTAATGCAGCTACACCCTACCCTGAAAGCCTCTTCAATGCTGTACATTTTCTTTAAAATGTGAATGTTAGTTTTATTTTCCTAGTTACTTTAGGCAATTGCACCACACTGCAGGGCAGAGCAGAACTTAGAACTAATAGCTTATTGTTCATTTTCAATAATTGCGTATTAGAACTCCAAGTATGGCTTTCACCAGTACCATCCACTATTCAGCAACAATACATATTTTAAGCAGCCACTCAGTAAATTAATTTCCTAGAATATTCTTGCAAAGTGAGCACAAAATGAGCTAGAATATTACCACGGAAAATTCAATGTTTCATTTAAATAAATATTTGCAGATTTCACCCCTCGTTATCTGCTTGGCTATGCTCATCTCAAAAAGAGAGCTTGTAAGTATTCCTTTTTTTGAGCATCAAGAGCTGAAATGTTAGTTCAGATTTTTTAGGGCTGAAAGTCCTTAAAGGAATGGGAAGAAGAGAAACATAAATCCTGAGCATTCTGAAGTCTAGATTTTCTGATTTCTTCATGTATACAAATGTAAACGTATCTTTAAATCATTGGTATACTTATGTATATTATATATATATATGCATCTACATTATATATATAAATACACACCAACTGACACAATAATAGAATTTCCATTAAAGATCTATAATAAGTGATCCATTCTAAATTATAAGTTTGGATTTTTTATTTTATTTTATTTTATTTTATTTTATTTTTGAGAGACATAATTATAGAACAGCTGTAGTGAAGACAAAACTATTGTTCAGGTCTTTAAATATGAAGACACAATAAGGTCACAGCAAACTCCTTACCAGAACATTACAACACCAAGACAATGTCAAATGTTTATGGAAATAATATGCATATTGTTGTTTAGGATGAACCTCAGTAAAGGAACACCAAAATGTACAAATGAGAGTTTTGTGTTTCATTTCATCACTAAGGTTGTTTGTTTCATACTCAGACTATATCTGCATACTGATTTGCATGGCAACTCACAAGCCCAAACAGAATCATCAATGTCTGATTGCCATTTCATCCTTAGGGCAACTAGTGTGAAACACCATTAGGTGACAACCCTCATTACTGATAAAATGGATTTTGCATACCCAATTAGATAAACTAAGTGGGAATTTTTACTTTAAAAAGGTAGTCCTTTATTCAGTGGCTTCTTTTGGATTACCAGAAGATAAGCATTTTTGACAACAGTGATACTTGACAGCTTTTTACATAGTGGATATATGTTTGTTTCCTTTTCCTATATGAAGAAAAAGAAAATGAAAATGCAACTATATTTGCTCAAGACCTGCAGAAACTAAGAGAAAGGGGGAGATATACTTCCCCACTGACCACATTGCCATACTTGCAAAATCAGATGGGCATGATTTCAATTCTAAGGCAGATTGAGTTTAGGAGAAGCTATGATATATATTTTACATCATGAAAGTTAGGAGATGAGTAGGCTTTATAAATTCTGTGATAACAACAACAAGATTTGCAAACAGTTCCTTCTTTTTTTCCTCTGAAAGTTGACATTTATTTTACAATAAAAGAGGTTCTAAGTGACCTCATTAAACTGGGATTCAGAATTTATTCTCATGTCTGATTATACATTCTTTATACTCATATGCACCTCATCTTTGTACTCATATTTGGGCACTTATCTACACAACGAATGAACTTTTCCCATCTCTCTCCCTTCCCATTCTCCCCTGTGGGTTTATTTGCCTCGAATTTCATTTCTCTTTCCTTTTTCTCCTCACAACACCCTCTCTATTTGCTCCCAATTATCCATGAAAAAGTGATATAGTCAGGACCTTTATTGACACAATTTCCAGCAGCCTCCATCCAAGTGTTGAATGCAAAGCACAGATACAACAGTTACTCCTGAAAACTGGAGTATCTTCTGCCCTTTTTTCCTCTTCAGGTCCTCCACCTGTTCAAAGATTCTTCATGTCACTGGTAGTAGCCTTCACAGAAGAATCAAACTAACCTCTATGGGTTGCCTTCCTAGGAAGTTATCCCAGCAGGGCAAATGACTACCTTATCAAGTATCTGCCAGGTGTACACAGCAGAGATCTCTAGAAAGTCCCTTAGTTGCTCCACAGTTTCTACTTTAAGTCACAGCCACACTGGAAAAAAAAAAAAAAAAAAAAAAAAAAAAAAAAAAAAGTGGGGGAATATGCAGTATGTCACCTTTAGAATACATTTTATCTCTTGGTGTACTGTTACATATTTTTAATCTCCTGTCATAACAAATATAGCCTACCTGTGATCCACTAACACTTGAAGTATGTTTATTTTAAAATTAGATGATATTTTCAATTCTCATAATCACAAATTGCTCTTATTTAACAAATGTTTAGTCTTTTATTTTAAACAAAGCTTAAAATGATAATAATTTTAAAAAAGTTTTTTCTTTCGGTCATTATTTCTATACCAGTATCATTTTTTGTTTCATTAATGTCAGCATAACTCAGAAATGAGTTTTAGATGAATTGAGCTTCTTTTGCTAACTAAATTTGCAGCAGCAAAGCAAAAAGCATTTCAGGCTCTTCAAAAACATAGTCTTTTTATTATTTGTTGTTGAGAGACTGGTGGTTTTAAAAACTAATAGATGCATAGAACTCATTTTTTTTGTTTGCTTGTTTGCTTGCTTTTGGAATCTCCATGCAATACATTGAGGGATTTTGGTGCACTAGAAAATCAGCAGGCTTTGTAAAGTTTTTGTCATGTGGAGACTGAAAAACATACACAGTACCATATAATGAAATCATACAGCTGTTACAGTTACACAAGATTGTCTCTATAGTGAAGACATACAATATACCCAAACAAACAATATGTATGTACATATATATTATATGCATATATATGACATATTTATTTAAAATAGTTATTTTACAATAGGAATTAAAATGCTTCATGGCATGTGACAGTTCTTTTGGTGAAATTAAATGCGCATCACACTTTGCCTTCTCAGCTGTTGCATGCTGCTTAGTTTTCAGTTTGGCACTGTCTACCAATGCAGTCACAGATGGAAAGTCAGTGTGTGTGACATGCTTTTCACCTGCCATGAAATGCTTAATTCCCTCCATTATTTTGTATAAACAGTTTGCAATTCATTTAGTTCTCACATAAGGTATTCCAAAATAACTCAGTAAAATGATTACTATTAACAGTATTGGATTTAAAAGCAATGAAAAATGAATCTACTTTTAGAAGCTTTTATATGCTATAATTTCCAGATCTGCAACCTACAGCACAGGATGAGGGATTGAAATTATATATGAGATTCTGCATCTGAGTCTCTTATATGACTTTTACGTATTGACTTCTGGAACAAAAAGGAGTAGTTTTATGATTTAGTCCCATCAAAGTCAATTGCAGTTTCTCTTTCCTATTCTGTGTTAAATGAACAGAAGTTTCATGCGACACCATACGATTGTCTAAACATCTATTACATGACATGGAAGGGATGTTGACTTAGGACACACAATATAAACAGCTTTACAATGGTAGATGACTTCAGTCCTGAGACTATATTTTACTTTTAAATCCATGACCTTTTGTACAGAGTAAGGAATATTTCATTGATTTCTTCTTGCTCTCACAGAACCACCCTTAATGCCAAGCAGATTTATAAGCTTATTAAAATCTCCTGAAATGTTTTCCTAAATTATCCTTTTATGTAAAATTATCACAAATATTAAGAGGAAAGAGGAATATACTGAAAGATATTGTAAGTAAAGATGAGATGCAATTGCTTGCTTATCTCTATTGGCAACACATAAAGTTTAGAATACTATCTTAGGATAAATCTTTGATTTTTAGATGGTTAAATTTAGGAGAAATGCATCCCACCTTTCAATGTGTCTTTAAAGAGACTCTGCAGCTCTCTTCAGTTCCTGTCTGGGGCTGGTTCTTTAGTGAGTAATACTTGATATTCCTAACAGTATTCATTATAACCTTACAATGTCATCAAACTGGCATATGTCATCCCAAAAATTACTCTTTTGATTACTTGGCTTATTGAATTTTTAATATTTGTACACTTCAAATACATAGTTTCATTGAACAATAATTCAGTCATGCATGTGCAATACACAGTGCTAAATATTAGGATTTCTTATTGCCACTAGTAATTAAAACTGCTCTTTACAATTTATACTAGTAAATCAGCTTTTTCTGTCATACTTCTTTTTCTGAGCAATAAAGCAAGGTAATTTTTTTCTGATAGATATTGGCATATCATGAGCTGGAGGAAGCAGCATATGGACAAATGTGTTCAATTTTTACAATTTAGGCTCGAATTGTATTTGACTCTACATATTTAGCCTATTTTGATCACTGTGGGAGATGTAAGTAAGCATATAAAATTACAAATTAATCTTACTTACACAGTAGGAAAAAGATTTTATGTCAAGGAGTAAGAGTAACAGGAGTATAATCATAACCCTTATTAGGTTAGTGTATATATTAGATGTACTGTAAAATATGAAACAAACAAACAGACAAAAAACGGTATAAAAATAGAAGTAAACAGCATCCAAGGCACAAGTAAGTTTTCACATAACCATTCTGAAATTGAGGTAGATATGCGGGATGGCTCTTCAAAGTCAAAACACTTGTTCAAGAGTATAACGTTAAAAAAGTAAAGATTATAGTGAGGATCAATGCCCAAAAAAATGCTAGTCTTCATAATTATAGACTTAACTGATCAATATGGCATAAAGCTGCAAGTTAAGAATGCACATCTTGCTTTGAATAACTATGGTTTTCCCAGTTGGTTGACATACCCTGCAGGTCCCTTTCTTAAGACAACACACACGGTGGTCATGGTCATGTTTATGGATGGGTCTTCACCTGAAGAATCATGAATTTTAAAATAAGGCTTTTGTCCTTCAGTAAGAACTCTGTATTCCCATGGCCACAAAAAACCCTGACAAAGCTCATGGTACTCACAGGTATACGAAATGGTACACTAGCAGTCACTGCAGGCTCAAACAAAAATAGAGGTTATAACAGTAAATTTTATCAGAGAAACCCATATCACAGACTAAGGTGATTAATAATGTGTTCTGAAAAATCTACTTTATGTAGTAAATCTGGGTTTCATCACCTTTTTTTCTTCTGCAAATAATTTTTCAAAGAGAAAATCTGTAAGTGCCTTTAGTTCAAGAGCATTTAATAATTTTGGCTGAAAGGAGAAAGCTAAAACTGCTTTGACACTTCTAGGTGACATACCTTTATTGTTTTGAAATGACATTTTGCTTTGTTAAGTACCAAAAACAGGAAAATCTAAAAATTAATGCAAATGCACTTTATAATATGATTTTTATATATAAAAATATATATAATTTATATAATATATATATATAATTATATAATTATATATATTATATATAATATAATATATATTATATAGTATATATTGTATTATAATTATAAATGTATATAATTTATATATAAAAATTATATATAAATATATATATATATATATATATATGGTTTTCATTTTTTTATTTCAGTGGCGCAATCCATGAATTTTATCTTTGGCTCAACATACAACAGTTTGTTTGTTTTCTTTTCAATTTCTCTGGTCAGCCAGTGAAGTGGAAAAAATATATATATATTTCCAGTTCTACTACCAACCATAAATTCCTTTATTTGAAAAACTACCAGCTTGTCAACTGCATATACAGTACAAACCAAAGCAACCAAACAAACAAAACAAAGAAAATCAGAAAGAAATAGAAGTAACTTATCTTTACTTTTTTAACATGAAATATGTACTCAGCTACAGAAAACTTTCTTAGATCAAAATTAAAATGACACAAGCATGGAATTTTCTTACTTCTGTATGAGTGTATGCATGTACAACTTTTTCCTTATGTCATTTCTATTCTTCTTACCGTCATGATATTTACATTGCACCAAAGCAAATGGCAAAATATACCTTTTTCAAACATAACATTGTATTTTGTTATTTCCTGGAAGGTTGAGTGCATTTACCCAAACACTATATTTAAGGTTTTTGTATGTGATGAAACATAACAGAAGATTATGAGTTCAGAGGAAAGAAAAAGCACAATTTTGTTCTGCTTTTATATCTTGGGAGAAAAAAAAAAAATCCTTACTGCCCTTTGTTATTTTTAGTAAAGACAAGAGTAAAGATTATTTATAGTAGAAAAAGTGTTTTTTTTTCATAGTAGCAAGATTTCTTCAGTGGTACAAATGATAATAATCATTAGTTCTACTTTTGAAATTACAGTTTTTCATGATACTCCAACAAAAGTATAGGTACTAAAATTCTTCCAGTTACACAAGTTTAAATCTAAGTAAATCTGTTCACTTCAGTGTATTTAATCAGACTCACAACAGTCAGTATAAAGCTGAAGTGAATTGGCTTGCTACAGCAAAATCAATCCTTGCTGAATTTTCCTAACATTGCATGCAGAATATGAATGCTGCTCATTGTGAATTTTCATATACGGTAAATTAATTCTAGTAAGTTTGCTATTATTAATTTGTTTAACAACCTTTTTTTTTTCTGTAATTATAATTTTGGATTGTTTTTATCGCATTTTAAATATTAAAATGTCAGAAATGTTATCCTTTGTTTAGCTCTTTTAATACTTTATATATATCAGTTAAAAAGAGAAATATTTTGTCTGGTGTTACATTAATTCAATGACTGAAACATTGACATCTATTATTTATACAGTTTATCATGGATCAATACATCTTGATGCTGACTAAGAAAATCCATTTACACTTAAGCAGTTGCACTCAGAGCTGTAATTTTACCCATGTGGCAGCATAAGAAAACACAGATAATTCAAGTTGGAGCTTTGCCTGATGGTACTAAAGTTAATAGGAATGACAAACAAGGGATTTATTTTAATAATTATGACCCATTCTAGCATTTTCATGGGTGGTAAATACGAACTTATTCTTGTGAGGTGCTCAACATTCTTAGATGTCATTAATTTCATTAGGAGCACAGTACTTTTTAGGAAGTGTGCATCGCTAGCTCAGAATTAGGTTCCTAATTCCCTGCAATGAGTTTGAATCGTTAGCATATTTAGAGCTGTCTCATTTGTTCTCTAGTCTTCAGGGTCTGAATGCACTTAAACATTTATGAAATGTCACTGAAAATGTAACACTTGAAAAATACGAAAAGTTGCCCCAGGGTTTCAACCACAAAATGATATGGCAGGAAGAAATAGGAAAGAACATAACTGTGGAGTTTCTTGAATATTTTCACAGAATAGAAATAAATAGAATAGAAATTGTCATAGACTAGAAAAACTGTTTCTTAAAAATTCTGTTCTCTCAGTTCTCTAAGTTACAGAGATCAGGGATAGCTTTTATCCTGGGAATATTGAGCTTTATCCCTAACCAAAGTTCATGAAGTTCACTAAAATTTTACTTAACAGTGACATGCAGTGACAACATAAAGCAACAATATCATGCAAAATGAAACAATATAGATACTTTGTTGTCATGACAATATTAACAACATAAGTATATTTAATTGTTACATAGTGGAAAATAGGGGAAAATACGGTTATTACCTTGTTTGTCAATTTCTCTACTGTAATCTCTTTTTCATGCTCACCTGAAGTTATTACATGCCTGTCTCTGAGAGTTTAAGGAAAGCCAGAAAAATCCCCATTATATACGAATTTGCATGAATTAACAGATTCCCATAGGCATAGGTTTTTACTAATGTTTAAGCATATTACACAGTTGTCATGCAAAGGTTCACTTCCATAGCATCCCTTAGTGGATGACTTTCTGACTTTCTGGCCATGCCACAAAAATCAACAGGTCCTTTACAAGTTAAGGGTCTTTTTTTCTTTTTCTTTTTTTTTTCTTTTTTTTTCTTTTTTTCTTTTTTTTTTTTTTTCTTTCCAGTGACTGATAACTACTCTCCTCTTGTTAGTATTATTGTGATAATGAATAACCTGAATGGCCTCAAGTTGCTCCAGTGGAGGTTTAGGTTGGAAATTAGGAGACATTTCTTCTCAGAAAGAGTAGTCAGGCATTGGAACAGGTTGCCAAGGGAGGTGGTAGAGCCACCATCCCTGGGGGTGTTTAAGAAAAGGTTGGACATGGTGTTTAGGGACATAGTTTAGTGGGTGATGTTGGTGGTAGGGGGATATTTGTACCAGATAATCTTGGAGGTCTTTTCCAACCTTAATGTTTCTATGATTCTATAATGTCCTTTTAAACCTCCATTAACGTTCTTTTAAACCATCCATAAATAGCTGCCCATATACACGTGTCCAAACAAGTCTATTTTTGTTATCATTCCTGAGATCCCCACAAGCTAAAATGTGTTAGACGCTGACTAGTGTCTAAACAGGATATGTCACCAAAGAGCTATTGTTCAAGAGCAGCTGCTGACTTAGCTCTGGTTAGTAGTACCTTGATCAGATGGCTACTTTTTTTTTTTTTTTTTTGGTTTGGTTTGGTTTTGGGGTGTGTGTGTGTGTGTGTGTGTGTTAGTAGCTGTGGAAAGACTGCAGAAGGTTTTACTACTGACTTTCATTCTTTATTGTAATCTTCTGCTGCAAACCAGGGGCGTGGCAACCAGTCAAGAACAACCCTTCTGCTGTTCCGAGTATGTCCAGATCTCTATTTTCCACAGTAAATTGGCTAGAATCTCTCTGAATTAACATATCAAAATAAGGAGAGATGGCAATTTGTAACCTGGTTTTCTAGGTAATTGAGTAAATTTCCAAGTAATTGAGTGAATGCAATCATTTTCCATGTCAGTCTGTCTGTCAAACTCACAGTAATTCTGGAACATTATTTTAGAGGGGTAAAGAGCCTAAAGATAAGCAGTTTTTATAATTTTATGAGAACTGGCAAGTGGATGGAGAAAAGACACTCTTATTACTAATCCTTGTGAAAGGGGCTAATGACATCAACCTTTCTTAGATGTCAGAGACAGGAGGGAAACCAGACATCATCAGTTATGCTGCACACAGAAATACTCAAAAAAAAAAGTCCGTGTTATCTTACCTATATATTATCTTCTGTTCTAATTGCTAGAACTGGAGGATTAATTAGAGGGGTACGGCATAGGTTTGGAAGGGTTGATATTCCATCTAGACAACACTTCCATTCAGTATAACAAATAAAATTGGGTGACCAAACTCATTGTAACTTACATGACTGATTTGCTGAGGCTGAGGCAAAGAGAGAAGAAGGAAAGAAGCCACAAACAGACTTTAAGCCATGGCAGATCTCTCATTGATTCTGGAACCTTGAGCTATAAAAGGTTGCTTCAGGTTGTTACTTTTAACAGAGCACTACTTACAGATTCAGAGAATCAGAGAATAGTTTGTGTTGAAAGGGACCTTAAGGATCATTTAATTCCAACCCCTTACCATGGGCAGAGACACCCGCCACTAGACCAGGTTGCTCAAAGACCCATCCAACCTGGCCTTGAATGTTTCCAGGGATGGGGCATCCACAGCTTCTCTGGGCAAGCTGTTCCAGTGTCTCACCACCCTCTGAGTGAAGAATTTCCTCCTAACATCTAAACCTCCCCTCTTTTGATTTAAAACAATTACCACTTGTCTTATTGCTGCACTGTCTGACAAAGAGTCCCTCACCATCTTTCTGGAAGTACTGAAAGGCCTCTATAAGATTTCTCCAGAAAAATATTCCTACTGCCCAGTGTTTCATCCTTCTGCTTTCTATTGCTTTAATGTGAATTAGATTTAACAGTGGTTTTGTTTGTTAGTTTGTTTTTCTTTTTAATTCATATGGTGTGCATCAAATATCTAGACTGTAATTGCTATAGTCTTGAGGCTGTTTTATGTTATATTGCATAGCAGTTCTTTCCAATGACTGTGTAATGCTACATACACTACCAGAAGGAAACTAAAGATCTGATACTGTGATGATTTTTTTCCTTGCTTTAAGTAATTTGTAATTCAAGTTAGGTATTTTCTTGTTATTTTATTTATGAACAACAAAATAATGTTTTTAACTGGTAAACAAAAGTACAGTCTCTTTATAAAGCAAGAAGGATGTTATTGAAGCATACTTCTTTTAGCTTGGTGGCAACAATTTTCCGCAAGCCCTCTGTTGTCTTAGCCTCATAATTTGTGACAGAATAACTTATGCTGAAAATTGCCACCGAGGTGAACTTCTGTTCATCTATCAATAAAACATTTGTTTAACTTTCTGAAGAAGCTAAATAATGAGTAAGTCTAGTTTGTCTCTGTATCTACTCTGCATTGGTGCAGCCTCACCTTGACTACTGTGTGCAGTTTTGGGCACCACAGTACAAAAAGGACATGAAACTATTGGAGAGTGTCCAGAGAAGAGCTACAAAGATGGTGAAGGGCCTAGAGGGGAAGACATAAGAGAAACAGCTGAGGTCACTTGGTTTGTTCAGCTTGGAAAAGAGGAGGCTGAGGGGAGACTTCATCACGGTCTATAGCTTCCTCACAAGGGGGAGCAGAGGGGCAGGCACCAATCTACTTTCTCTGTTGACCAGCAATAGGAGCCAAGGGAATGGAGCCAAGATGTGACAGGGGAGGTTCAGGTTGGAATACAGGAAAAGGTTCTTCACTGAGAGGGTGGTCACCCACTGGAACTGGCTCCCTAGGGACTTAGTCACGGCATCAAGCCTGTCGGAGTTTAAGAAGCGTTTGGACTGTGCACTTAGTCATATGGTCTGAAATCTGATTTTTGGGTAGATCTGTGTGGAGGCAGGAGTTGGTCTTGATCCTTGTGGGTCCCTTCCAACTCAGGATATTCTATGATTCTATGATTCTATGATTAATATTTTTTTGGATGCATATAAATCATAAAGACTGATAAATTTGATGTGATTTTCAATTGTAACTTCTTGATTTTACGGCTGTTAGTACTGATACCCCAACATCTAGTCTAATTAACAAATTTCTCAGGACTTGTTAACTTCTTAGTTTTACACCCTCATTTATTTACACAGGAAGAAAACTGGTCTTAGCCATAATGAAAAAAGGCTAGCTTTATTTATTTATTTATTTATTTATTTTCAGTTTAATATTTTTTAATTAAGTTCATGCAAACAATCACATGGGTAATGTTTCACTTTAGTAGAAAGACTCTTCGACATTCTATTTCATCCTTTCTTGCTATTGGAAGTTTGGATTCAACATTCACTGCAGCATTACCATGAGGACAGCCACAAACATTTCATTTCCTCCCTAAGCTGGAGAAGTTTCTTGCTATAAAGGACTGCTTTCTCATTGCAGTTTATGCAATTACAAAGCAATCATGAACATGAAAGAAGGTTTATATTTCCTGCTCTGAACTGTGGTACAGGGGCTATTAGCAATTACTGGCATAAAAAGTGCCCCTTCAGGCATCTCTCCAGATATTCTCAGGTTTGAAGAGTTACCAGCTCCATGCCAGTCTGCCACTTCTCCATCTGCTAAGAGCTGGATGGACAAAGGAAGTAATTTGTAATGCAAGATAATAACTTTATTCAATCTACTAACTTCTGAAAAATGTTCTATAATCATTTGTGCCAGTGAATGACACATTGTTTCTATTAACTATATTTTTGCACATATTCATGTCTTTCATATAGGATTCCTATAAAGCTGCTCAGATTTAAAATGGTGGAAGCTTTGCTAGAACAGAAACCATTTATTGAAATTGGGTAGAATACAATTCCAGTTGCTCTCAGTCAGAGCTGTACTACCCCTCTTTGTGTATCCTCTACATAAGGTACTAAATAGCAGGACCAATCTAGTAACAAAGCAGTTTAGAAAGGATTTGCAGTATAAGAGAGATGGGACTAATTAGGCAAGGAGCCATTGATCGTTGTGAAGCTTTTGCAGGAACAGAGGAAGGTGGCTGACATCCAAACCCTACATTTCCTGGAATACAGAGAAAAAGGACTGTATCTAAAATTATAAAATTTGGATACATCTTGAAAGATTGCCATGCTATGAGTATGTTATAGAGTGAAAATTAAAACAAAACAAAACAAAACAAAACAAACAAACAAAAAAAAGAAGTCAAAAACTGTGAAGTCAAAAAAAAAAACAAAAAACCAACACTATTCTTTATTTTATTTTGGCTGATAAATCATATTACCATACAATCTGTTATCTATTAGAACAGATATCTGCAGAGAAAGATCTGCTAATGAAATACACATAAATATATATATTTATAATATAAAGCATCATATTTTTTATTTATATATAGATCTCCAAAAATTGCCAAAGTCCATTACAAAGACTTAGGTATAAAAAATCAAAATGGGAACTCCTGAAAAAGAAAAGCATTAGTTTTATCCAATTTGATTTGTTCATCTACATTTTCTACCAGTTCACCACAATTTCAAAATCTTTAGCAATATCACCCATGTTAATTAAAGCAGCACCAAATATAAAGGATACAAGCCTTTTCTTATTTTCTTCAGCTAACATTATGTATCTATTCTATCGGATATCACCCCAGTTGAGCAAAGATTTCATCATTCCACTGAGCAAAGATTTTGTAATTCCGCTGAGCAGATGACTTTTCATAAGTAGATAGATAAGGATATTAGGGTTTTAGATGGCGTGAAGTAAGGAGCTTAAGAGAAGAGGACGAATGTTATTCTGTGGAGATCTTCATATCTTTGAATCTGGAAGCTACTGAATTGTAAACTAACTTTTTACCTTTTTTTTTTTTTTTTTTTTTTTTTTAAATCTATATACTCTTTTAAAGGAGAAAAGTAACCTGATTTGAAATTGGAAAGGTTCAGGCTTTCCAAGATTGTGCAAATTTATTGTGTCCTCTCTGTAACCACCCTGATGGAGTCTGTGTTATCCATGGTTACACTGGCCACAGACTGACCATGTCCCTTTCTGTATTACTCCCCATGGATTAGTTTTGTTGAGCAATTTTGCAGCTGTCTTTGAAAATCATATTTCCAGACAGGTTCCTTTCCTGCTGAGACTGAGATTCCCTTCTTATTTACCTTTTTCAGTGCTTTAAAACTGGAAAACTTAAGGCCCAAGGTATGATTCAGGGCCTTAACTAAACTCCTTATTTATTTGTTTGTTTGTTTATTTATTTATTTATTATGTTTCAAATCATTTTGTTCAGTTTATTCAAGCTTTCTTCTAAATATAGAAGGAATACATGAAGGAATGGTCATGACTGAATTATAGACTATGAATTCTGCAGATATTTTCTGTCTGCTGCACATTATGGCATCTGTATGCATTGCTCTTTGAGACACAGCGTAGAAGTTAAATCATGTCTGACACATATTTTACCCAATGGCTCATGCAAATTATGAGACATATTTTAGAGAATCTGAGCACAGAAACAGGGCAAATAAAAGTACCAAACTTTAAAAGAGCACAGTTATGAACTGATGCATAGATTTGTCAGAACCAAGTGCTTAATCAGTACCTCTCACTTCGTATGAAGAGATAATGTTTCTAATCCATGTATACATTCTTCCAAGAGAGCTTCTTACTTGTTTTATGTTTGTGCTTGTTTGGCTTTTTAAGTGCTTGGGAAGTGAAAGACGTCTGATGATACCACAGATTCTGCATGTGATTAGAAACGTGGCTTTGGGGACACAATAAACTTGGTAAGGAAATGCTTTTCAAATACTTCCCAAAGTGCTTCGATGCAGCCAGAAGTATGAACTCAAGGGGGTAATTAGTTGTCTGCATTAATTCACTGGACATTTAAAGTCCAGGATCATTTTTCCATTTACTTAGCAGACCAGCTCCAGCTTTCATTGTAGGCTTATCCTAATTTAAAGTACCTTACTAAGACTCCTAAATTAAGGAGCACAATCATTGAAGTCTGCCTTTTATAGTCAATGAATAACTTCCTGCATATACTCAGACTGTAAATAGGATAAATTACTCTCAGGAGTTGTTCCTCCAGATCGTCAAATTACGAAGTTAGGGTGAATTAGGTATTACAGGTGCCTAAAGCTAAATTGGTAGAAATTGGGCCTCATTATATAGCTGAAACAACTATTCCTTTGAAGAGAGTATGTGAGTCAAAATATGAATTTAAAATAAGAAATATGTATTTATGTAAAGTTTAAAGATGTTTATTTACCATTTGACTACTGGGTAAAATATCACTAATTTCCAGAGGAATTTCCAGTGCTTAACATGACTAATACATAGTTTAATAGAATTAATATTTTATATAATACCATGTACATCAAGAAAAAACATATACAATTAGTAAATTGTTAATTGTTGATTTAGAGAGGATTAAGCAAAAATCTTTGGGATCAAGTCAGACACTTCTGAAATTTGTAAGGTCTTGAGATCATTCCAAGTATTCACTTAACTTCACCTTAAGCAAAAGAGAAACCACAATGCTGATAGCTCTGCCTTTCTCTTCCATCCAAGAAGTCTGTAATAAATGCATTAAAAATCTTTTCTGGAGAAATAAGTGGTTTTTTTTTTTTTTTTTTTTTTTTTTTTTTTTTTTTTTAAGATTAATGTCAGCTATACTAACTCTCAGATTGACTTTGGAATTTAGAAGAAATTTTCTATGCTTCCCCAAAGTACATCTTAATACTTGACCAGTGAGAGGTAACTTTTCAGGTCCACAGCAACCCATTTCTCCATATAGAAAGAAGGACAATAAGCACATGCACTGCAGAGTGACCTGCGCCTATTTTAGCAAATTACCAGAAAGATGGCTTTTTGTCTTTGAAAAATTATGCCCATATCAAAAGCCTCCTGTCTAGCCCACAGTACAAAAAACAGCTAGATTTAGATGAGACAAATCCATGAAGGCAAGGAAACTATATAAATATATATATTCATATTAATTGGATGTTTGACCAAAGAACTTTTTTTTTCTACTTCTGTCTTAAAATGAATTATTTTCTTCTGCTTGACAAAGATATTCGGAATCTTGTGATCCATTTTTTCAGTGGGACTAAGTGATCAGTGCCCTAACTATCATTATATGAGTGTTTCTCTACATAGGTGTCTCAGGAATATTCCCTTGAGTAAACAAACAAACAAACAAACAAAACAAAATCAACCAACCAACCAACCAAAAAAAAAAAACCTGACCAAACAAATAACCAAAACAAAGAAATAAACACCAAAAGCCCAAGCCTCTTTTGTTCAGAATGAGAAGCACTTAGACCTATCAACCAGAAATACATGAAGTAAAGAAGGAAGATCAGCAGAATTTTCTTTTAGTAATAACCAGAGTGTATCTTGGAAGAAATATCTGTATTTTGAACATTAATAAGTAATTTTGGTTCCTATAAATCAGGAAGAAAACTCTTTGCTTTTTTTGACCAAATAGTACATAAACATGCCTTTTATCTATACTATCTATACTTATGCTAGAGGGGGAAAACAGCATAAACTGAGAACACAGTTAGATCTGCATGATTTTCTGTGTTTTGTACTGAATATACAAAAAAATCTTAGCATATGTATAAAAGAATTGTGAAATTAACTTCTAGACTAGAGAGAAAGGAGAAAAAAAAAGTCAAAGTTCATGCTGAAACTTGAAGTTAAGACTTACA
Organism: Cygnus olor; assembly: GCF_009769625.2. Taxonomy (NCBI): domain Eukaryota; kingdom Metazoa; phylum Chordata; class Aves; order Anseriformes; family Anatidae; genus Cygnus; species Cygnus olor. The sequence continues at coordinate 25,422,928 of NC_049169.1, read as the reverse complement.
AGGTGGCATTAAATATTTGCGCTGTTCTTGTCTCAAAAGGAAAGACTACTAGCTTAATACTAAAGGAATTATGAAGAGGTGTACGTGATTCAGACTGTAAAGCAAATTCTTCACTTCAAATATTCTAAATGCTTCTAAAAATGTTAAAGAAAAAAAATAAATGTGCTAATATAAGCTTATGCTTCATAACTGTTATCTTCTTTAATCCTTAGCGAGTTCTTTGTGCCTCCTGACTTTGTAAAGAATTAAGAAACAGCTCATACTAGAGTCCACAGTTACGTTCCCTTCAGTACCATTTTCTTCTTTTCCTACAATTACTAGGATTTATTTCCTTTGCTTGAAAATAGGATTTTTGTCTCATTTGAGTCCCTGCTACTTAATTCCTACTTGAAGTCATAATCCTCCCTGTCACATCACACCAATCTCTTCAAAGCCAATTGTGATGTCACAGGAAAGATTTTGACTTCAGAGGAGCTGATTATTTAGGTATACTTTATATACCAGAATTTAGATTCTTCATACAAAAAAGAAATGAATACTAAAGACAGTTTCAAGGCACTAAATTCAAGGCACAAGCTGTGAAAGTATAAGCTTCCTGGTCAGCACTTCTCAGTAGTATTTTAATGGACTTTCTGCTAGAATAAAGAGGAAATAGAATACACTTACCTACACAGTCTTTGTCTTTTCCTTTCATGAACCGATTTCTAAAAGAGGCTTCTCTGATACACAGACTGTCCACAAAAATTTAAGGTGAGGTGATCATCTTTCCAAATAGTCAGTGGTGTTAGGAAAGAATTTTAACCTGGACTGGTTTCAAACCTCTGATTTAAAACAATCATAGTGTTGCAACACCACATGATATTCACTGTCTAAATGTTTTGTTGTTGTTGTTGTTGTTGTGTTTTGTTTTGTTTTGTTTGTTGTTTGGTTGTGTTGGTGGTTTTGGTGGTTTTGGGGTGGGTTTTTTTTTGTTTGTTTTTTCCCTTCTCATTTTTCCTGATGAAATGTGGTAAGTCTGTGAAGCAACATTAGTATTACAACAAGAATCAAAGTGATTATTTAAGGGAACCCATTCTCATCTGTACAGGGGGGAAACACTTTTGCTGGAAGTGAAGAATCCTATTCTATAAAAACTGCATAGAAATAGCAACTGAAAACACTAACAGCTTTCTGTAAAACCAGTCAACTTAAAGCTGAGCAAAATAAGAGCAACCATTGGTTACAAAAAAAATCTGTAGCTGAAAAGGAAACCTTTCCTGATTATTTGTCAGAAAAGGAAGCCCTGTATTACTGTCTCAGTGCTGAGCGACAGGACCATAAATCGGCCTTTATTAATTGCCACAGGATTGTCTTTTTGCATCACCAAATCAAAACCTCCAATCTTTCATACGGAAGAAGAATAACCAAGTCACTGAAAGCTCCGTACCAACATGTTGACTGACTAATTTCAAATGAATGGATTAATTTGTAGGATACAGTGTACTGAACATTTGACTTAGAAAAAAGAAACAACAGTAAAACTACAGAAAGTATCCTTTATTTTATGCAACATTTCATTTCATGTGGTTTGATATGTGTGATTGATCACTATTATAAGTTTTCCTAAATTAGGAATTACACTCAAATATTTTTAAACCTTTTCTCCCCATGAGTTCGAATATTTCTGATGGGAACAGCTTAGAGGCTGCTGACAGAGTTTGAGAGCACTGACAGTGTTCACCTTTTTCATGGGAACTTACACAGGAGCTAATACACATTGAAGTTACACATATTGTTAAAATATAGAAAAGAGATAATTCTCAGGCTTCAGTATATATTTGGCTTATTTCACCATTTTCTCTGTTTTTTTTGTTTGTTTTTTTCTTTTTCTGTGTTTTGTTTCAAATTTCTTTCACATATGCCCAAGACATGCTATCAGAGGGGGAGGTTTGGTCAGAATATCTTCAGGTATAATGGAACCCGTTTACTCTGAGCTTCCTTAGCACGCTTTCTGTCCTACTACTACAAGGAAACAAATGTAAATTGTGCTATCTTGACACTAGCCCAGTGAAGAAGACACTGAGTGTTTTCAGTACCTTAATTAATTAATTAATTAATGAAAACACGGAGAGACCGTTTTATTTATCGCAGCTAAGGGCACGTAGGGCCCGTTTTGCCCCGCAGGTGCGGCGGTGCCGTCAGCTCGGTGCGGCCGGCGACGGCAGGGCCCAGCAGCATCCGAGCGGGCGAGCGGCGGGGCGCGGCGCGGCGCGGGGAGTCCGCACGGCCCCGGCGGGGAATTCACTTCCCGTCATCCACACGCCATCTAGCGACGGAAAAAAAAAAAAAAAAAAAAAAAAAAAGTGGCGGGGGGGGATGGCTTTGCACGGGAGCGGAACGGAGAGAAGGAGGAAAAGGTTCCCATAGCCGTCCCAGCTCTCGCCTTTCCCAAAGCTGGTAAGGGGCATTTGGATATTGAAGCGAGAACTCCGGTAGTGAGGAGCATCGCCAGGCATTTCACCCCCCTCTTCAATCTTTCTTTCACTAAATAATCGTTCCCCTTCCCCTGAAACGAGCTGGCGCTCCCGAGAAATCCCCTAGATACCTCGCCTAAGCCATCCCCGCCGCCCTACCCGAAACACCGATCCCTACCCGAAACACGGCGAACTCCAGAGGCTCTGCGCGGCGCTGCCGGCGGAGGGCTTGGACCGGGCGATCCCGGCCCCGCAGAGACACACTCATGGAGAAAGACACACGGACAGAGACGCGCGCGCGCACACACACACACACACACACACACACACACACCCCGAGCGCTCCCCGCCGCCGGCAGAGCCCCTTTGTTCCGCGATGCTCACCCCCCCCACACACACACCCTTATCCCCCCCCCCGCCCCCGCGCCCCGCTCCACCGCCCCCCTGCCCCTCCCTCCCCTGCGCCCCTCGCCCGCGGGTGGCGGCGGCGGCGCGGCAGGGCAGGGCGGCATGGCCCGCCCGCCGCGGGGGAGGCTGCGGGAAGCCCCCCCCCCGCCCCCGGCCGCGGCAGGGCCTCGCCGCCGCCGCCCGAAGCCCGCAGCCCGCGGCAGGGGCAGGGGCAGCGGCCGCAGCCGCAGCCGCGCCTGACGGCAGCCCCGCGCCGCAGGATCCGCGCCCCGCAAAGGACGTGCTCCGCCGAGTTGCCAGGCGCGATTACGTTTTTTTCCTTTTTTTTTTTTTTTTTTCCTCCCCCCACCCACCCCTTGAACTTGTTGCTTGGCGCTCGGCGGTGGCGGAGGGGGGGTGGGGGTGGGGGAAAGCCTTATTATCGATGTCCCTTTGGATGCGATCGAGCTTTCTCAGGAGCAACTACTTCCCCGCCGTTCCCCGCGGGGCGCGGAGATCCAACGGCGGAGCCCGTATTTCCAAAAGTCTCTATGCAACTGAGCGCTCTCGCCAGACTTTCCCAGGTAGGTGCCGCAGTCTGGGCACGTCCGGAGGGATGCGAGAGCAGAAGCGAGGGGAAGGGGCGAGAGGCAGGATTGATCCGGCCCCACCAAGCCGCGACCTGCAGCGGCGGGGCCCCGCGCCCCTGCCCCACGCCCGCCTCCGCGTGTCCCCCCCCTCTCCCCCCACGCCCTCCCCCGGCCCCAGGGAGCCCCTGCCCCGCTGCCGTTCCAGCACCGGGCTACCCGGCTTCGCCCTCCGCCGCCCGCTCCCGAGGATGTCCCCCCGCATCCTACCTTCAGCGGGTGGCTCCGAAGCCCCCGCTCCTCCCCTCGCTACCGCGGCCCTGCCTGGCCCCTCTGTCCCCGCTCCGGATCACACCCTTTCCCTGCCCCGGCGCCCCGTTACGGGAGGAGTCCCCCCACCCCGCCCGCTCCCTGCCCCGGGGCGCTCCCCCGTCGCCCCTCTGCCCTTCAACGCCTTTCCTCCACGGAAAACTTGCCTTAAAGTTTAATGCTGCCGCCCGGAGCTCCTCCCCCTGCCCGCCGGCTTCCCCGGCCCCGAGCTTGGGTCAGGAGGAGTCCCCGGGGCGGTGATCAAGGTCAGCGAGAAGATTCGTCCCGCTGCTGCTTCAGGGCTGCGGCCGGGGACGTGGGGGGCGGCCCGTCCGGCCCATCCTCTCCTCCCTGCCACGGGGAGCGGGCGGCGGCGGCGGGCGACCCCGCTGCAGCCCGCCCGGGGAGGGCTCCGCTGGCGGCCGCGGCCCGGCTCCGGCAGCGGGCGGGGAGCGGAGAAGGGGCGGGCGGAGAGGCTGCATGGCGCGTGGAGGAGAATCTCCTTCCAGGTGGCTGCACCGCTGCACCAGGGCTACCAGCCGGCTCCCGCGTTTAGAGCTCCGTGGACCGCTGCTTCCATCCGGGGGCCTCGCATGGACCTCGTATCCAAAGGATTTGGCTGCTAGAGAGTTGTAGCTGCTTTGAATACGTTGATTTTCCAAGTGCCCTGGTTCATTGTCCTAACTGGCCAACCAGCCCCTGGAAAGGATATTCTAGGACCAAAAAAAAAGGGGAGGAATCAAAAAGGTGGCCCAGTTAATGCTGCAAATCACAACAATGTTCGGAAATTCTGTTGCCTTGAAAACGTGTGAGCGTTTGTATTTTTCTTATCACTTTCTGTTTTAGTGTCTGGACCAGAACTGTCTGTAGATTTGCTCCTTCAGCTGTAGTAACTGTTTGGGACCATGGCAGCAGGAGTAGCAGCATGGTTGCCCTTTGCCAGGGCAGCGGCCATAGGATGGATGCCAGTGGCCACAGGTCCCATGCCAGCTGCTCCACGGCAGGAGAGGAAGCGAAGCCAGGACTCCCTGATTGTGCTGAATGTAAGTGGCATCCAGTTCCAGACGTGGCTGGACACCTTAGAGCGCTACCCTGACACCCTGTTGGGCAGTTCAGAGCGGGACTTCTTTTACCACCCTGAGACACAGCAGTACTTTTTTGATCGGGACCCTGACATTTTCCGCCATATTCTCAACTTCTACCGTACTGGGAAGCTTCATTATCCCCGCCAGGAGTGCATCTCTGCTTATGATGAGGAGCTGGCCTTCTTTGGCATCATCCCTGAGATCATTGGCGACTGCTGTTATGAGGAGTACAAGGATCGCCGGCGTGAGAATGCTGAGCGCCTGCAGGATGATGCCGATCAGGATCATGCAGCTGAGAGCTCCCTGCCCTCAATGACAGCTCGGCAGAGGATGTGGCGGGCCTTTGAAAATCCCCACACCAGTACACTGGCTCTGGTCTTCTACTATGTCACTGGTTTCTTCATTGCTGTCTCTGTTATTGCCAATGTGGTGGAAACAGTGCCCTGTGGGGTAAGCCCGGGTCGCATCAAGGAGCTGCCCTGTGGAGAGCGCTATGCCGTGGCTTTCTTCTGTCTGGATACCGCCTGTGTCATGATCTTCACAGTTGAATATCTCCTACGCCTGCTGGCGGCCCCTAGTCGCTACAAATTCGTGCGCAGTGTCATGAGTATCATTGATGTGGTAGCCATCATGCCATATTACATTGGCCTGGTGATGACAGATAATGAAGATGTCAGTGGGGCTTTTGTGACACTAAGAGTCTTTCGTGTCTTCAGGATCTTTAAGTTTTCCCGCCACTCGCAGGGGCTGCGTATCCTGGGCTATACCCTCAAAAGCTGTGCCTCGGAGTTAGGCTTCCTCCTCTTCTCACTCACTATGGCCATCATCATCTTTGCCACAGTCATGTACTATGCAGAGAAAGGTTCATCAGCCAGCAAGTTCACCAGCATCCCTGCAGCCTTCTGGTACACCATTGTCACCATGACAACACTGGGGTAAGTGCAGCTGGTGTTTGGTTACAGCCAACATTTCAACAAGTGTGTTGGCAAGAAGGTGCTCAATTTAAAAAAAAATAAATTTGGTAGAGAAAATGTGAGGGTAAGTTTTTGTCACAGAACTTCATGAATACAACTCAGCACTTAGTCTAAGTGTTTCGCATGGTGAATTGAGCTAAAAGTGTTGCTGAAATTAAAGTAACCTAAAACCCAAAATCACAGATACATTGAAAAAAAAAAAAAAAAGCAAACAAAAATTAATTCCCAAAACTATTTGGTGTCTTTGCTATTTTATCTGACATTTTATTTTGTTTTAGTTAGTGAAATTGGAATATTTTAGGAAAATCTATGAGTTATTCCTTGGAATTTTAATAGTGTATTATGTTTGCTGACAGGACAAGTTACAGTGTTGCTAAAGTAGTAATAGGGTGCAATATTTTAATTTGATCATTCATAAAAGGGTGTGGATCTGCCATTTTGTTTGAAGTGATGTATTGATGTAGACTTGGATATTGAGTTGGATATTGCAAAGTGATTTGCTTTCACGGAAATAAAGCAAGTATAGATACCGTAATCTTCACAAAAATGATTCCTAATGTCATTTAAGACTCTGGATATCTTTCCTTTGATTTTAAGTAACTATAACTTGGTCTCAAGTAAATGACATGTCAAGCTACGCTGACCCATGACAGGTTCTAGAAAATGATCTGAGGAAATGTAAGATTTTTATACGACAAATCTAGCTTATGTATTAAAACATAATTCTAATGACATTATGCAGTCTTCCAGAGAATTAGGAATTTAAAAATGCAGTTATTGACATTCAGACCGCGATGAAGTTTGCTGGAAAGATGGGTGATAGTATCATTTTTTTAAAGTTTCTTACTGATACTGGAATCTTATTGTAGAAGCTGATTCTGTGTACAAGGTTGTAAAATGTATATGTCTGTAATTCTGACAGGGATTTAGAAGGCTGACTAATTTAAGAAACTAATTTTGAGAGGTAGAGTATGAGCTGTGAAACTGAAAATTTTTTATTCCTTAGATTTTTTTCTAGTTATTTAATAATTACAGTTGTTGAAAGTCAAACTTTTTACTTTTCTAAAGCAAATGCTCATCATTTTATTAATCAAGCATTTTGCCACATCCTATTGGGACTGTTGAGATTTATGAAACGTAAAATTTTTAAATTTAACAAAATGAAAGTGCTTTATTATACTGTAATGAAAAAGTTGATTTATTATGTGCAATTTAATTTAGTTGGGAAACGGACATACCAAATATTGAAAAAGATAATGGGGCTGTGTTATGCCACCAATTTTTGCACAGGGCTTTTATCTTCAGCATGATATAAAAATGAAGATAAATATAGTGCATTGTAAATATTTCATTACTTGTAAGGGCAAGTTATGCTAAAAAGGAGTGACAGGAGCTTTGGGGATTTTAGTCTGCTTTTAAGGTTGCTGGATTTTTTAGATTTTCACTTTCTTCTGATAGTGACAAACTGAAGGGAGAAGTTAACATAAGGAACAAGTTATATATGATAAGCAGTTTCATAGTCCTATGCTTTTTGATGCTGATTCTTTTTGCCACATCTTTTTAATACGTGATGATTTCAACAAGTTATTTCTTGAGAATTTAGCAGTATTCAGAATGAATAATCTTATTATAGAGGAGCAGGAACTGGTCTGTATTTTTTTGCAATGAAAGGTGTTTCTTGAGTAAGTTGTTTTCACTATTATGGATGCGGTTTTGACAGTACTTGTCCATGGTACTGAACAAAATTTTGCCCTCAGCAGTAGGGTCAGTTTGCAGTTTATTATTACATGGGTATGATATCCATTTGGTGTTGTTAAGTTTTGTTTGTTTCTTTCATGAAATAATGAATACAATCCTATAGTTCCAGGTTTTGAGGTGTTGTACTGTGTACTGATGGGATTAGAACATCATTAAAAATATCTGAATAAAACCTAAAAACATGCTTTCAAGTATGCAGCCACACAATATTCATGATCTGAGGGGAAGTAAAAGAGTTAAAAAGAAAAATGCATGCTTGACTCAGTTTTAGAGGTAGTTTTCACAGAGAAAGTTTTGAGCAGGTTGCACAGATATTCAAAGCTTCACCCTCTGAAGTTCAGATATAAGTTCAGATATGACAGACATCCCAAATTTCTGGGAAGTCTTTAATCAGTGGATTAGTTAGATGTCCTTTTAATAATATCGTGATAACCATATAAAGATTATGTTTAAATGTTAAATACATATGAATAATTTAAATAGAATTAACATAATAAAAGCTTTGAACTCTTTTTAGGTGATGGAATAATTACACAAAAAGAGAGGGAAATTACAAGGAAAAGCAGCAAGGGTCAGTGAAAGCTGATTGTAATTAGTACTGCTATCTTTGCTTCTGTGCAAGGTCCTCTCATCCACTCACTAATGTAGAACTCCCATTTATTTTTAATTTTAGTTTTAGCTGAATTAGAGCTATATAAACAGGCTCTATATGAACAACATTTCTTCTTTTAGGAACAAAACTATCTGAAATATCATATTTTTGAAATGACAATAGCACCCAGCAGGCTATCTGAAATATTATAAAAATGCCTGAAAACTAATACTAAATAATATACTAATATAAAGTTGAGGTTTTGAGTCCTGGTGTCATTTTCATATTTTCTAGATAGCAAGGGTATTGAGTAAGTGACCTTTGTATTCTGGGGAGTTATTATCATGGAAGCAGGGCTATATTTCTCAGTTCTGCATGATTGCTGAGCAATTAAAGCATCTTTTAAAAACATAGGTTACATTTTTCTCTGCAGAGTGACAGTGACTTCAAATATTACTGCATTTTAACCTCCAAGGACATTCCAGCTCTTAACTGTTCTTGACTGCTCAACTCAAGTAGTACATAGCTGTATATAGAGACGTTATATGAAAGAAAGATAGGGAAGGAAGGAGGAGATGAAGCAAGCAAGGAAGGAGGGAGGGAAACAAGAAAGGTGAAAGGCAAAGAAAAAGAAGAAGAGGAAGAGGAAGAAGAAGAAGAAGAAGAAGAAGAAGAAGAAGAAGAAGAAGAAGAAGAAGAAGAAGAAGACGAAGAAGAAAGGGAAAACAGAAGGAAGGAAAGAAAAAGAAAAGAAAAAAGAAGAAAGGGGTAGAGAGAAAAGGGGGAAAGAAAGGAGAGAAAAAAGGGAAGAGTAAAGCACAATGAGAAAGGAAAGGGGAAAAAAGAAAAATGGAAAAAAAGACGAGAAATAAAATGAAAGAAGAAAGAAAACAGAGAGTGGAAGGAAGGAAGAGAGAGAGAGAAAGAAGAGAGAAAGAGAGAGAGAAAGAAAGGGTGGAAGGAAGGGAGGAAGGAAGGAAAGGAGGGAGGAAGGGAGGAAGGAAGGAAGGAAGGAAGGAAGGAAGGAAGGAAGGAAGGAAGGAAGGAAGGAAAAGACAGAAAGGTGGCTAGAGTAATGGCACTCACTCTTCCAGAAACTGAGCTGTCTGCTTTCAAATTTCAGTTTTATATTTTATCAGTATTAATTCTTGCAAAAGCAAAATAGAGAAGAGAGACAAGAGAATAAAAATGAAAAACATCACAAAGCAGTTTGTGGTGATTCAAGATTAAAAAAAAATAAATTGAAATCATAAAAGTTAGGGACAAAAAGGTCAAGAAGCAAGGCAGTGTAAAACATGGCAGAGAAAAAAGCTCAGGTTTATTGAATTGGGACTGACAGACTTACACAGGGGCTTGTGAACATCTACATCCATAATGACACAGTTATGACACCTGCTGCTGTCACCTTATAATGTGATAATCTAGTAACATTCCTTCAGCCTTGTCAGTAGCCAGCTGGAATAACTGGTAAGGTTTTGAAGGTGTCAAGGTGATGTTTGTTCCCAAATCTGGTAGAGCTGTAGTGTACTTTAATTTATAAATATATTATTCTTTAAATAAGGAACACGGTGCTCTTTTGTGACTAGTCCCAAAGCAATCTCACTGCTATATAAAACTTTTATATTTATAGGATTTACATTGGGTAGCTTTGTCAGGTCACATAATACATTTGTAGATGAGCACAATATTTTATGGAAAGAAGTTAAAACATAAGACCATTTATTTGTTTTGATTATGTAAACTAGAAGTGTGTCTCCTAGAAACAATAAAGCACCCATTCATTTTCATTATTTGTTAATGGAGCCCATAATGTATGAGGGACACCATCTAAGACATATCAAATTACTTGTACTGAAGACATTCATTATAATCAAACAGGTGACTAGATGTGACAGTAGAAAACTTCAAGTAGTGAACAGGGCAATAGGATGATGGATTTCATTTTCCTACACATTCCCTTCTCTTGTCATTCCTTTTCCATTCTCATCACATCCCTGGGGTATGTTTCATCTATTCACTTTCTTTGCTTTTCTTTCAAAATACCATTTTCCATAGTCTTCCTATTTTGTTATTCGTCAGCTGGCTTGGCTCCTTTCCTCCCTTGTTTCAGACAAGTTAAATGTTTATATTAAAACTCTTCTGGTTTTATTTTACTCTACTTCTTTGTTCCAGAGTCCTCATTCATTCTTCACGATTAGATCAAATCTTCCATTGATCATCATTGTCATTCATTTGACCTGAACTTTCCTCATAAGAGTTTTTTTTCCTGACCTTTTTTTTTTGATAGATTTTTCCTTATGAGTATCATAAAACTTCCACAGCACCTCTTTTTTTTTTTTTTTTTTTTTCCCCAAATGTCACACACATTATCTGGTTTTCCTTTTCTGTGAGTGCCTTTTGTTTCTTATTGTCTCTGTATGCTAGTTTGAAAACATCCACCTCTTCAGAACTCATATAAAAACATGAGTTAAATAAAATTTAACAAGAGACACAAAATTCAAAATCTTTATTCTGTGAACAATTTCATTAACAGTTAGAAATACTCTCATGAAAAATATTGCAAAGGTAAAGATTAGCAAAGCTGGAATACTATTTCTGTATCTTTCATGTCATTCATTCTTTTCGTGTTTGATTTTTTCAGCCCTGTTTCAAATTGCATTTTTCTATTTTATATTCTTGTACACAACCTAGTGATTTTTGGATTTTACAAATGTGTTTGGTGTCTTATTCTATTTACTCTTCACAGCAGAGACTTAGCCTGAATCGTTAGAATACTATATCACAGAGGAGGGACAAAGTGTAGTGTAGTGTAATCACCTTCAAAGCATATTGCTAGATATTCAGAAAGGGCTCCAGGGAGAATATGAAATACTAAAAAGCAAGGGTCATTTTGATAGCAGTGAGTAAAATTATTTGTTCTTTAATACAAAGAGGAGTCAAACTGCATTGGGCTGTTGCTGGCTTGACAGAGAACCTGGGTCATTACAATCCTGGTTAGTTGCACTGCTGACCAGCTTTCCAGTTAAAAAGATATACTGAAGATATCTTAGAGGAATGGCAGTTAGTTTACTTCACTCTTTTTCTTGATCGTGAATTTGTGAGCTTCATTTATGAAGAGCATGAAAGTAATGCTTAACAGAAAGAAATTTCTGCACAGAATGTAATTTATTTCCTCCTTTGGTGGAAACAGATGGAATTTTGTTTTGTTGCAGTTATTGTGAGAGAAGAATAAGAACTATGAGATTGCTGTGGACCAGGAGATAACGAAGAAATATACTGATTTAGGGCAGCAGAACAAATCGACTCAGAGAGTAATTATGATTGGTGCCTGATCTATTAATTATGGCATATCATTCAACTAATCCTCAGTGAATTTTGTGAATTCAGTAAGAGCCGTAAATGATCAAACCCAAGAAGTTCAAACTGAGTGATGACAATCTGTACTTGACTCACATTATTGTGCCCCTGTCTAAGAAGAAAAATTTGCAATATAAAAAACATATAAATGTATGAATAAAGTATTAGAATCAGTGCTACTGTGAAAAAAAAAATCTGGAAATTGAAACCATATTTCTGAACACAGAAATTTATAAACAGTGCAGAAGTAAGATGATTATCCAAAATAAGTTGACAACATCTTGCAGCTTCAAGATGACAATTTCCCAAACATTTGAAACAAAGTCTAATGAATTACTTCTAGTACTTGAGAAAGCTCAAGTACCAGAGTACCATGTAGTATGCCACTATAGTCTACTGGTTGCAGTTATCTCATTGTTCGTAATTTGTATCATGGTAAACTGATGAGAGTAGAATCTGGTTCAGCATCGGTTAAATAGATAGGTAGTTCAAAAGAAGGAATATAAATTAGAAATCCAGAAACAAAGTTTCAGCCTTCTCAGGTTTCATCAGTTACCTGACAAGGGAGCTGACAGAGTGATAGAAAAGATTCCGTATATTTCTGTTCTTATCATTTATTGGGTAATAGATTTTTGCATAAGAAATAGTCTTTATAACATCTGTTTTTTTCGGCATTACTCAGGCAGTGGAGGAAAGGTTTTCAAATTCATAGACAGCACTTTGAAATGATAGTTTTACACTACATTTTCTGGAACAATAGTAATAACCATGCTTGGACTTTAACCCCTATCACAATTAGTAGCCTAAATTCTACCATTATTTTTAAGATTTTTGTTTGTTTTTGTTTGTTTGCTTGCTTATTTTTATTTTTATTTTTTTCCCTGTAGTACTTTGATCTTACCATGCTTCTGGTGATATGTCATAATCCCTCTGCTAAGTAAAAACTGTGGGCTTTGTTTTAATGAAAAAAATCCATTTTTACCAAAGTATACAAAGAAATTTGCATTACTTCCACTTAAATAAATGGGACTTGAGATGAAATACAAAATAGAGCACCTGATGTGCAATGGGTGTAAGTATTCCAAATAAAAATGTTGGATACAAATATTTACTCATGTATTTCAAGTAGGAAGGCTCAGATCCAAACATGAGAGCATATGAAGATCATGTGACCAATACATCAGTCACAGAATATTTCAGTTTTGTTTAAAAAATCTTCCAGCAAAATTCATCTCTATTATAATTCAAATGAGACTGCTGTATTTTTCTTACACCTGAGTAAATAAAACTTAGGCATTTTTAGAAACCATATCTTAATGTACCCAGTCATCAGTACAAGTGTTTCTACTATTATCAGTACAAATTCAGGTATCAGTTAAGTCTGCAATTACAAGCTGACTTCACGACTGCTATTTGTGTAAATATTAAAGACATGGTGATATTATTCATACAAGCAATCATATTGCTTATGTATGTAGAAAAAAGTTTCCTTTCTTACATTCCGCTGCAGAATTTTGTGCCCTACTTATCTGCAGGTCTCCATCCTGAAGGTGGAAGCCTTTGGAGCAAATGTGCAAATGTGCTTAATTAGGACTAAATTCCACACTGTTATAGAAAATGGGAGGTTGCATAAAATCATACAAAAATGTTATTAACATGAAAAAAAAGTTAAAGTTTGCATATTTAAAGTATTTAGGAACCAAACACTGCAAAGAAGATTTTTAAAGGCATTTAGGAATCTGGAGATGCAGATAGGCACCCAGCTTGAAATCTCAGAAGAGGCTTAGGTACTTAGAAACACAGGAAAACACTTGAAAACATCTAAGCTGGGATACTGGGTAGACAGTTGCTTTAGAAAGCATTCTCCTTTGTACAAAAGAATAATTTCTAAGCTATGTAGAGTACTGTACAGACACTGAGTATGTCCTGTTCCAATCAAAATCAGATAGACCTTAAGAGAGTCTTGTGAAAATACAATATGGCCCATATTCACATAGCACTGTGGAATAAGATAGACAGCTGTGTGTACAGAATTGTTAGGAAAGAGTTATAAGTAATTCAAGGGAAGAAAAAAAAAAAGGATAACATAAGTAGGAGAGTAGTGTGAGGTATCAGAGGGAAAATATCTATTTTAATCCTCATTTTCTGCCTTTTTTCAAGTCAACAGTTCAGTGTAAAACGAGGTGTAAAAATGTGAGTTATGGTATGCAGATATTGTTCAAATAATGAAAATGTTTTTAGGAATCAAGCATAGAATTATAAAACAGTGTCAGGTAAGGTGGTCTGTTTTCTCAACGAAACATGCAATTTGAGGATTTATTGGTTCCAGTAGGATGCATAATTGGATTATATAAAGGAGATTTGTTAAAATTTGGATGTGGGTAAGAAAAAGTAAACTCTAAGTCTCAGTTTGGACCACTGAATATTCATCCCCTACTCTGGTGTGCTGACAAATATTTTGTCTTATGCCTGTGGTTTGTAGATTTAAGTGGTCAGTTTGAGGAGGAGTTTGCTTACATGTACTTTTTTTTTTCTTTCTTTCTTTCTTTTTAGTAATATAAGCTTTATCAGCATGGTCTATGGACTATAGATCTCCTAGTAGATTTTTTTTTTTTTTGGAGATATTGTATTTGTGAGTTGACTCTTAACCAGGTGGTCCTTAGCTCAATTTTGTGCTAGCTTACCACTTACAGTAAAGCTTCATATCAAAATTTAACCTATGAGGTTGTACTGCCAATGCTAAGAACACTTCTATATATTTTTCAAAACATAATGTAGAATCACATAGTATAGACATTAAAAAAATGTTCTAAAATCTTTCCTTGAGTATCTGCATAAACGAGTTTGGCTGTTTGAGCACTGAAGACTCAATTTCCTTAGGTAGATAAAACTTCCCATGGTGTAACAAACAATATAAACTTCTAGGATTTTATTTAGACTCGGTACTTCAGTAAATTAAAATAAAATAAGTATATTCCAGTATAGTTTTAAATCATCTATGATAAAAATTTTCTGTGTAACTTTGTAGAGGTACTTGAACTGATCTAATATTATGAGAATATATTACATTGTTTTTATTAATTATTTTCTTGAAAAAAAATATTTTGAGACAAAACCCTAGCATTCTTGAAAATATATATCCAGAAATATGGTCTTTTTTATTGTAATGACAGATTCTCAAAGTATTTTGGCTGATAACAGAGAACAGTCTTTCAAATTATCACTTGCAAGCATGGCTATCCAGGCATTCCTTGCTGAGAGTCAGACTGTGAGGTTGTAATGGACATAACGTAATGTTGTCTAATAATAGCTCACAGTCTTAAAGTGTCTGCTGCATCCTCACTCATTCTCTTTGTTTAGTAAGATGAATCAAAAGAGTTTTCCATATGAGAACAAATTTAATGTGAGTGGGATCCTTAATTTTCATTGTTGCTGTTATCTCCCTCCTTTTTTAACCCCAAAAAAGGAATTGTATTACCTTGATGGTGACCTTACTTACAATTTCTGCAACTTTCATCTCTCCCACTTGCAGCCAGTTAACAATTCCCTGTGCATCCTTATCAGCTATGGACAGCAACTACAGCACTGTGCAGAGTTGCTTAGGAACAACATCGATGATCTTTGACAAGGTGGATTACAGCAGCAACATGATAGTCCCCAAACTCTCCTGCTTCCCTCAGAGGAAGGAAAAGCAGAGTCTGAAGATGCTTTCCAAATCTGACTGTGAAGAGGGTATATACATTTTTGGTTTTCATTATCTAATCTCTTCATTGTTGGTAAATAGCAGGATAAGAATTGTGACCTTCCTATTGAAAGCACAGTAGTATTGAATAATCTTCTTTAGTAACAACTCCTTTTAACAACTTCATAATTTAAATACCAAGGTATCTTGTATACTTTACGGAATTGAGAATTTTTATTTTTTCTAAGCTTTTTTTTTGGTTGGCTTTGGTTATTGATGTACTTGTTTATATCATTCGATCAAATCCATGTTAAGACATGGACATCAAGAACTGGGGACAGGCAAAGCTAGACAAGCAAAGAATATAGACTTATATACATCTGAGAGCTAGAAAAGTTAAACATGCAACTGTTTCTTGTGTTTATTTGTTATATATGTTTACATAAAAAATTACACTGAATATTTCCATTGTAAACTCTCCAGTGATAGACAA
Source organism: Cygnus olor (assembly GCF_009769625.2). Lineage (NCBI taxonomy): Eukaryota > Metazoa > Chordata > Aves > Anseriformes > Anatidae > Cygnus > Cygnus olor. The sequence goes on along the minus strand of NC_049169.1, from coordinate 25,407,251 downwards.
TTTAGTTGGTATCAATAGCATTACTTTTTTTTGCATCAGGATAGAAAACTTCAAAGGGTACAAACTGAAGCTTCCCTTCAGACTTACATAGTATTTTATAATAACTTTACTATAACTATAATTTATAATTATAGTTAATTATATAGTAAACTTATAGTAAATCTGTCCTCGAACTGGCTTAATGATTTGGCAAGCTCAGTATTTTTTTTTCTAAGTGAAAGGAAAGCTAAACTTTTTATCTGATTTGCCTGTAAACACACAAATCAACATATAGGATGGTAATCTGTTTCAAAAAGTGCTGAGTTTTGGAGATGAAAGCTTCCTACAAAAATGTGCAGTCTGTGATATGTATCCTGTATTTGTGGACTATGTGCTACTTCTGCCACCTCTCCTAGGGCCAGTTCTCTTTAATATCTTTATCGATGACCTGGATGAGGGGATCGAGTGCACCCGCAGTAAGTTTGCAGACGACACCAAGTTAGGTGCATGTGTCGATCTGCTCAAGGGTAGGAAGGCTCTGCAGGAGGATCTGGATAGGCTGGACCGATGGGCTGAGGCCAACTGTATGAGGTTCAACAAGGCCAGGTGCCGGGTCCTGCACCTGGGGCACAACAATCCCAAGCAGTGCTACAGGCTGAGAGATGAGTGGTTAGAAAGCTGTCTGGCAGAGAAGGACCTAGGAGTACTGGTTGATAGTCGGCTGAATATGAGCCAGCAGTGTGCTCAGGTGGCCAAGAAGGCCAACAGCATCCTGGCTTGTATAAGAAGCAGTGTGGCCAGCAGGGCTAGGGAAGTGATTGTCCCCCTGTACTCGGCTCTGGTGAGGCCGCACCTCGAGTACTGTGTTCAGTTTTGGGCCCCTCGCTACAAGAAGGGCATGGAGGTGCTCGAGAGAGTCCAGAGAAGGGCAACGAAGCTGGTGAAGGGTCTGGAGAACAAGTCTTACGAGGAGTGGCTGAGGGAGCTGGGATTGTTCAGCCTGGAGAAGAGGAGGCTCAGGGGCGACCTTATCGCTCTCTATAGGTACCTTAAAGGAGGCTGTAGAGAGGTGGGGGTTGGTCTATTCTCCCAAGTGCCTGGTGACAGGACGAGGGGGAATGGGCTAAAGTTGCGCCAGGGGAGGTTTAGGTTGGATATTAGGAAGAAATTCTTTACCGAAAGGGTTGTTAGGCATTGGAATAGGCTGCCCAGGGAAGTGGTTGAGTCACCATCCCTGCAGGTCTTTAAAAGACGTTTAGATGTAGAGCTTAGTGATATGGTTTAGTGGAGGACTTGTTAGTGTTAGGTCAGAGATTGGACTAGATGATCTTGGAGGTCTCTTCCAACCTAGATGATTCTGTGATTCTGTGATTCTGTGATTGAGGAAATGGTAGCTGCTTAAAGACTGCCACCAAGAACATTGTTGCTATTATTCATTTAACCTACAGTTTCTTTCATCGAAAATTTCCTCAAACTTTTGAAAAGTAATGCATAAAGTTATTCATGGGTGAGGCAATATTGCTAGTCATGCTAGTGAGCACTTCAGCATGATTCAGTCTGTTGCTGTAGTTGTACTGCTGCAGCAGCCTATCTCCTCTGGGGACAGTCACAGCTGCGGATCAGAGATGATACTGACTAGTTGTGTCTGGCACATGTGGCTGATGATTTTAGAAGACACCTCATCTTACAAATGTAAGATAAAAACATAGTTGTGGGAGAGAGAGATAGGAACCAGCTTTGTCTCAGTTCTTGAGGAGAAGGCAGAAGAAAGAGTGCCGTCTCACTGGGAGAAGGAATGTGAGCTGACGCCAAGCTGTGTGATGCAGTCGACACATAGGAGGGAAGGGGTGCCATCCAGATGAAGCTGGACAGCCTTGGGAAGTGGGCCTGTACAAACCTCATGAAGTTCAACAAAGCCAAGCGCAAGGTCCTGGATCAGGGCTGGGGCAATCCCAAGCACAAATATAGGCTGGGTGGAGAATGGATTGAGAGCAGCCCTGAGGAGAAGGACCTGGGGGTGTTGGTTAATGAGAAGCTAGACATGAGCAAGCAAGGTGCAGCCCAGAAAGTCAGCTGTATCCTGGGCTCCATCAAAAGAACTGCGGACAGCAGGGTGAGGGAGGTGAATATCCCTCTGCACTCTGCTCTTGTGAGACCCCACCTGGAGCACTGTGTTCACCTCTTGGGCCCCCAACATAAGAAGGGCATTGAAGTATTAGAACGAGTCCAGAGGAGGGCCACAAAGATGATGGTAAAGGAGATTGAGCACCTCTCATACAAAGACAGACTGAGGAAGTTGGGGTTGTTCAGCCTGGAGAAGAGAAGGCTCCGGGAAGACCTTAGAGCAGCCTTCCAGTACCTAAAGGGGGCCTACAGGAAAGCTGGGGAGGGACTCTTTATCAGGGAGTGTAGTGACAGGACAAGGAGTAATGGATGCAAACTAAAAGATGGTAGGTTTAGATTAGACGTTAGGAAGAAATTTTTTACTCAGAGTGGGTAAGGCACTGGAACAGGTTGCCCAGAGAAGCTGTGGATGCCCCATCCCTGGAAGTATTCAAGGCCAGGCTGGATGGGTCTTTGAGCAACCTGGTCTGGTGGGAGGTGTCCCTACCCCTGTCAGGGAGGTTGGAGTTAGATGATCTTTAAAGTCCCTTCCAACCTAAACCATTCTGTGATTCTATGGTTCTATGAGCTTTCCCTATTTCACTATGTAGCCACCACATTTAGTGTGTAGTGTTTGCTACATCCTTGCAAAGGAATGAAATAGATACAGAGAAATGTGCTAATGATGGCATTAGGAATACTAGGCAGGAGCTGTGGATTTAGATTCACATAAGTGGATCTGAAAGACATCAATATCAAAAGACTGAAAACAGGTTGGTTCATCTCTTATTGTCAGTGGCGTACCTTCTGCCTCAGTATATTTTCCAATACCTATTTTCCATCTCACTAGCTATATTTAAAAGTTCATTTTTTTTCAGAGAAAACAAATCCAAATACAGCAGAAAGGTTTCCTTAAATAAGCCTTTTTATTCTGAATGTATACAGTCCTCTTCTCAGTCCCTATGTCTGTGTGTATATTGCTACAGAATGTGTAGATCATGTTTCAGTTTTTTTTTTTGTTTTGTTTTTTTTGTTTAAAGAAAATGGTCAGAACATACCATAGAAAAGAATGATTAGTGCAGAATCTGGAGGTGGAACTCAAACTTATTTCTCTTCCAGATGCTTACTATCTCTGGGAGGTATTTATCTGCCCTGATTTACTTCTCCAAAAGTTAAATCCTTCTGAACTAGTCATCCTTGTCCCACTTAAGAGGCAATGAAGAGAAGAAGGCATCTGGAGGTGCTCATATCTCTCCACTGAGTATAAAAGAAATTTATTGTTATTAGCAGAGGCATTAATTTAAATTTAAATATGTAAATTCTAGGTGAAATATATGAGAGAAATCCCAGCTTCTGTGTCTAATGGTTTGGTCTAGTCACCTTGTTCCAAATTGCATAACTTCAAAAGGCCAATAACATATTCCTTTCAAAGATCGTAGCAGAGTACATGCTTGGGATTTGATGAGAATTTCCACTTTATTTGAAAAATAGTGTTTTCTATGTTTAAACTTAAACTATATATATATATATATATTTTTTTTTTTTAATAACCCTCAAGGCCACTTCAATGCTTTTGCCAATTTTTTGACCTTTTCCAATCCAAACAAAACAAAACATTAATTTAGAGAAAATATAATGAGTATATATATAATATAGTGTTTCTGTTATTTCAGAAGAAACCACTGGAAAACCAAAATAAACATTTAGGTAAGCATTCACTGAAATTCTGTGAGTTAAGAAGTCTTTCTCCAAATAGCAATGCTTTTGAATTAACATATGGAATTCATGAAGACCTCAATTTTAAAGGGATGCAAACTACTCCTCTTATTCTGAATGGGAAGACTAGAGACTGATTCAGTGTCTGTTTTCAAAGTTCCTCCAAACAAACCATTATTCCACAATGGATTGCTGTCTGGCACATTTCCACATGCCATTATTATAGTGTCTTCCAGGAGTCAGACCTCAAAACTGTAGTTATGTATTGCCAATATGTATCTCTGAAGCAGACTGAAAATCTTAGAGACGTACTGAAACCTAAACTAAATTTCACCAGGGACACTTTTCTCATTGCAGTATTCATTTTCATATTTAATTCAATTTTATGTTACCATTTTCTTTCACATAGAGCTACCTCCAGACTGGAGCACTGCAGAGGCTTGAGGTCCATGAGAGAGGATTATGGTTAAGACAGCTTCAGAGTTTATACCTTTCTCATTTGCCTTCTGAACTTTGTTAAGTTCTCTGCAAATCATACCAATCTCTCTGGTGAGGAAATTCTGTAATTTGATATGAAATCCTGTTATTGACAATGATCTGGTTTAAATCGTTTTAGTTCATCTCCATGTTCTGCTTTTTCAGATCAGTAAATCTCAAATTTGCCAGCAAGTACAGTTCTATACCAATATGAAATAACATATCTCTGTCAGTATGTTTGTCTTTTCTGTAGGGTTTTATGAAATTATGTTGCTTTATGCATTAAATAGCTTGCTTTTTTTTTTTTTTTTTTTTTTTTTTTTTTTTTTTTAAATGAAAAGAGATGAATAAACTGCAGGAGAAATAATATTCCTTTTTTTCCCCATCAGCTGGGTTGCTTTGTCATAAAGTTTCAAACAAGTTCTAAAGCAAAAGCGCCATCCTGCCTCACTAGAGACAGTTTGGTTCTCCTTTGACGGGCATCAGTGATTGTTTCATGATTTGGGGAAAATAATTTTGATTTAATTGTATATAAATATTTATATATAGTACCACTCTGATTTGCTGACCCAGTAAATGCTTTTTATAAGCTTGAGGGCTGATGATGTTCTGGAGCCTTTGCCCTTGGAACAGTTCCTTCTGTAAAGAGTTGCTTATTTACATACACACTTCTGAGACTGAAAATAATATTTTTAATCTGCCAACCACTTTTCCACTCTCTTAAGAAACAAATTGTGAACAGGGACTCATGCAATCTGTCTGGAGAGAAATTATTTAGCTGAGTAGTTTGCTGGAAATTAAGAAATAGATTATTTCCATTTTAATAGTCAAATAGAAGAAATAGAAATCTGAACTACTTGTCTTTCAAGAGAGGAGGCCGGTAGTGACTTGTGTTCTGCTGTGTGGAAGGTTGTATGTTGAGAAAGAGATGGTGCAGACTTTTTTCTGGATCTCAAACAAAACGCCCAACAACAAATGGCTTTATAAAACAGCAGCTTTAATAAGATAGAATAGCTATTAAAACTTACGTCCTTTTGGATGCTGGGAACTGTGTGTTCATGCAGCATTAGATGGACCCCAGATGGTCCTGTGGCATGCTGCACAGACCCTGTCCGTAGGAGAAAATTGTCCTTTTTGGTTCTTCAAGCTATTATGCAATTTTTGCTTTTTGTCTTACGACAAACCAACTTTATTCATGAAGTTCTCATGAGAACTTCTTTCTGTGCTTTTAGAAAAAGGCAAAACTACGAAAGTGATGTAATCACTAATACTGAGGGGGATCTGCCTGCAGGCTCCTCTGATACATTGAGTTGGTCAGGTTTAGCCACAGAGAAGGGACTTGTGCAGCACAACAGCTTGAAGGTTGGATGTACAATTGTCTCCCAGGCACATTCACTACAACAGGATTGTGTTGCAAGGTAGAAGGGCAATATATCTGTTATCAAATTTTCTTCACTATAGTGTAAAAATCGATAACTTATTTACTAATTGTTTACATAATTTGATTAGAGAACTATAAATTGTAAAAGTACCAAGAACTTTTGCAATTGGACTAAGATAATGCCAAGATAAGGTGAATGTTTCAGTTAAATATCTGGAAGTTTCTAGAAGTTTCACAGCAAAGCATCAAGATCTCTTCCCATATAAGACAGTAGAAAAGGCATTAGGAAATTTCCTCTTTCTTTCTCTTTTTTTTTTTTTTTTTTTTTTTATGTGATACTTTGATAAAAACAAACAAAAAAGCCAGAAAATATAACCATTAATTTCTTATTCTGAATTATTATTCTGAATTATTTTTTTTTTAGACATGTAGATCAAAAATTTGAAATGAAATGACATGAAATTGAAATTAAATTTCAGTTGTTTGTTCTGAACTGCTTTGGGATTTCAGTTTAAGGCAGTTTTGACATTTTCCTTATGTGTAATGGAGGATATATTTAAGAAATAATGCTGTGAGAGAACCATTTCATCTTATGATGAAAGGTCATATTGCAGCCATTGCTGTTCAATTCTTTTTTTGACTGAGAAAGACAATTAGAAAAATTAATAGCAAAACATCCGTCAATGTGTATCAAGCACAGAAGTTATAACATCTGCCTTGGGAGGTCCTTAAGTTACAGAGTGCTGAAAGTTGAAGTAGTTGTAGTAATCTCTGTATTCTTGCTTTTTCATACGTTGTACTCTTCTTCATTTGTTTCTGGCTACTGATAGAGTGAGGACATTGACCTAAATGGATCCTTCACCTGACCCTGAATGAACACTCTCATGTTCTGAATCAATGGAAATGACATAGATGTGGCTTGGATCAGTCTTAGATTAGAGAAATAAAATGTTTTATATTTTGTTCCTGAATTCTGCTACAGAACCATGGGCAATGGATAAAAGATAGATATTCTTGAAGTATCAAAGGGTTAGAGGGTCAAAAAATATCATAGAGCTATAAAACTGTGCACATAGGAAAACGTCTGCTTTAAACTCACAGTTATTTGTTACATCTTTATTTTTTTTCAGCTATTTATATAATCAAAAGTCATAATCTACAAGGTGCTAAGAACTTATGTCAGCTTCAAAGCACTTAAACTTAATAAGCATTTCAATGGAAGATGCATAAATGCTGCAACACCCGTGACTGCTGAATACTTTGTAGGGTTTAATGTTATTCACTTGATCCAAAACCCATGGAAATCAGACTTAGATTTGACCTTAGAGACCTTTGCCTCAAGCTTAAGTATGAACATCTCTAGCAAGATATACCAGGGCAACAGTTATTTATTTCCATCTTGAACTGCAGGGCTTTAAAACAAACTCCATGGCATTGCAACACAAATTCCTGCAATACAAGTATTGCTATCAGTATCTTATACAGAGATATGGTGAAAAAAGCAAAAGATAGAGTTTTGCTTTATTTATTGAAACATAGATTCATCATGAGTTAAACAGTAAGATAACAGACTCCGACTTCTAATGTAACAGGTTTATTCTGTCCACAGATTATCAAGAGGAAACTCTTTTTAGTGATTAAATAATACAGCACCTCCTCTTGTAACATAGAGGTTGAGTCACACATAGGACCCTTCCCTGAGTATTTTACAAATATTGGTCATAAGCAACACTGGAGTAGAGAATTTCCTCAGAGTTTCTTATAGTTAAAAGCAGAAAAAGTTTGCTTATTTTTTTTCCTTAGCTTAAAAAAAAAAAAAAAAAAAAAAGTCTTGTTAACTCACAGAAACTTTCAGGCAACCTTGAAAAGATGTCACGCATTAATAGTATCAGAGACTATCAGCGAGAGCTGATGTAACTAATTTCGGACTGGTATAACAATGCTATTCAGAGCAATAATTTTTTTTTCTGTTGGTTGATCTGTTTACTACAACAGTCATTGAAAAATGTGCCATATATTATATCTCCTCATTATCCAGGTAGTATAAAGTACTTTAGACTTGATAATTCTGCCTATACTTTAGGATTGTCCTGCTTAACTGTATTAGGATCTATGATTAATAAGGATAAGGTCATCTGTGTTATAAATGGATATAAAGAAGAAGAAATACGTAGTTCTCTAACAAGAATCTGTCAAACAATCTGATAAAATGAATGACTCATATGAACCAAGGGCATAATGATTATTATATGCACTCCTGTGCTTACTTGCTTTTCCACATTAAAATCTATCCCTCCCAGTAAAAAGGTCCATACTTTATTAGGCTCCTCCCATATATTGTGGCCATTAGCTGAAGAATTTGTTTAATGAAAAACAAATACTTTTTTTTTTTTTTTTTTTTTTTTTATGTGAGACAGGAATGACAATACCCTGAAAGTCCCAGAAGAAAGACTGGAAGAGAGTAGATTATATTCTTAGGTTGTATTCCATTTAAGAGCATGTAGCAGCTTTGTTGGCATGGATGCACTGCATGAGTGACTTTGTTCATATTCACAACTGTTTCTGGGAAGGAAGTGGCTTAGTAAACAGTAATAATGCAATGTGTGTAAATGAGTATTGAGGATAAACAGAAACCTTTATCATTGCCTTAGATAGGTTATTGATTTAATTTTTATTTTTTTTCTGGTGGCATTTACTCTTATGGGGACTTTACCAGTAAACTTATGACTGATTTCTTTTTATACATGAGAAATTTCATTTTCCTTATCTCATATGTAAATAGTTCTCTATTTTATGATTTCTTCTCTGTTCCTCTTGAATCACACACTTGAAAAAAAAAAAAAAAAGAGGGCAGAACTCATGAGCGTCTAAGTATGACCCTAGGTAAGAAGATCAGATATTCACGTCTAGATTCAGGTGAGTTAACTCAATTTCAAGACTCATTGATTGCAACAGGAACTTCAACACTAGCTCACAGGTAAAAATCTGCATGCACACACAAAGAACATGTTCACTTTGGACTTGAATCCCATTCCAGGACAGCAAAATAGACTGACCATTGTATCAGAGCTGTGACTATTTATTTATTTATTTATTTGTTTGTTTGTTTATTTCAGATTTGGGGGACTGTATATTGGTATAATGCAATTTAACTGCTCCTTATTCCATTTTCAAGCTTCTTTCCCCAAGGTGCTTTTTCCTAATTGCATTGTCCACTGAGAAAGAGTGACAGTATATTTCTCAGGAGAAAGGACATAGAATCTATTGAACAAGTCACCTCAGAACTTAAATTCATGTACATTCTCATTATAGTTATATTACAGTCACCTCTGTACTCATCTTTAAAGAGTTTATACTTTCTGTCAACCTCTGCAAGAAAGCATTATATATATATATATATATATAAAGTTATATATATTATATATGTATAATATTCACCTGGGTGAATATTTTTATGCTAATTGAATAGAAAGAGGGAAAACAAAGAATTCACAGCTTTTAAACCTTCTGTCCTTGCTAGTGCATTTTAGAAACAGTGAAAACACAACTGAAATGATATTCCAAGACATAAAACAGTGTTAGAAAAAAAAAATATTTAAATATATATGCATATATATGTAGAGGGATATTATGGACTTGTATTTCAAACTAGTGAAATGAAGTAAGAGCAATTACAGCAAGTAAAACTAAAGAAATCCATGCACTGAACATTACATTTTATGATAAAAAAGGCCACCGGAGACTATAGGGGAAGCTATACTTACTGATATTATACAAAAATAAATAAATAAATAAAATAAAATAAATTCTCCTGAGCGTTTTTTTCTAAGCAGCAATGTAGATAATCGATGGAAAATTTAATTTTTTCTACCCATGTTTGGGTTTGGAGGCAAAGCCCACCAGAGCCAATGGAAAGGCTTTCACTTTGTTCAGTGGGCTTTTGATCAGATTTCTAGTTATGTTTTACTGTATATAATCCATGATTTCTTTGCGTTATTTCATAAATTTAAAAGAAGTTATTCTGATGAGTACTAGAGTATTGAATTTTTGCCACATGAAATCCAAAGTAAAAGTTTTGACCTTCTTTCCTTGTCAGAAAGGAAGGCAACTCTCTCATGATAGACTGATGGAAATGTTAATGAAAGAGCTGAAAACACTGCTAGAATTTATTATTATTATTATTTTGAAATGTTAAATGTGTCATGGAAAGGTTTACTTACTTTATGTAATCCACTTGAATATGTGTGTCTCAGTCGTCAGTTTGGAACATATCAATGTGTAAGAAATGCAAATACTTTTCAGGGCTGAGGCAAACTCTGATAGTTAGATGCTGTGCAAGCTTCTGAGACTAGACACCGTGACAATTTTGTAGGCATCTCATTAACAAATTGTAGCGCTGCAGCATACTCTGCTTTACTTATTTATTGAAGAGATAATGGGAAATAACTGGTTTCTTTGTGAAGTCATAAATAATATGACAGAAGGATATTAAATGCACTGAGATGTGACAGAAAAGCTAAAAACTTGTGGGGTTTAGTGTTTTATAGTGCCAATTCTCTTTTACCAGTACATGTAAAATGAACAGATATGTTTTAGCTGTTTTTGTGAACAATTATCAATTTAGTGTGCTAGCTACTGAAATGTAAGTGTCTTAAATCATAAATGGTATCTCAGTTTTGCTATTTTGCAGTAATATTCAGACATTACTAAAGAATAAATCTTCCTTTTTTTCTTGTCTTTTTTTTTTTTTGTCTAGAGATAGTCTTTCTGTCTTTCTTCATTTTTGAATTCCTGATATGAAATAATGGTTTTACATAATATGAACATTTCTGACATTCATTCTGTGAATACTTTGTTCTCAGTGGGAGTCCTGTCCTGAAACTGCACACAAACATATGCATGTGGTCCACCATGTCTTCTCAGTGTTTTGCACACTTGATTAAAATAAAAGCTAGCTCTTTTTTTCCTTTGTTGTGCATGCATGTGTGTGTGTGTGGTTGAACTAAAGAGAAATAAAGTTTTATTGTAGTAATTCATTCCAGAAACATTCCTGAGTAGCACTGTCCCCTCTTGTCTTCATTGCTGTTCTTTTCACTCAGAGTTGCTGTGCAGCATATTATGAATTTCCCATGGTGATTATAGAAGTAGCAATCTCTTTGGATACATGGGTTAGTCTTGGGAGTGTTTGTGAATATCATGACCCCATGATTAGCCTAAGTTTGACTCAGCTTTTAGTACAAAGCTGGTATTGAAGACAGAGCTAAATAGCAATGCAGCCTGTTCTACATAGGTCTCTATACCCTGTCTAACTTCATGGTACCCAAGCACCTATCCTCTAAACATGCTTCTGCAAGTTGAACATTTTTTTTTCCTTCAGCAATATGAACTCCTCCAAGGTTGGTAGTATAAACATTGTTACAGCAGGCAAGTGTTGAGGTCACCAATGTATGGATCTCTGACACTACCTCAGTATGAATTTTGTCTATGCAAAAATATTTTATGGCTTTATAGAATCCATTACCACAGCATCTAAAGACTAAGCTCATCTTCCGAAGGATAACCTTTTTATTGGAGGACTTCCAAGCATCTTTATATGGGATGCTGAACCTTGCTGTTTGCTTATCCCATTTATATCAGTTTTACAGTCATGTTAATCCATTGTTTCAGGAGCTACTCCAAGTTTACAATAATGTGAAAGTAGAATGATGCCTGAACTGTCATGCTTAACTCTGCCAGCAAAGTATATTTTTAATTATTTTTGAAGTAGCGGGATGCAGGAAGCAGGTGAAGCAATTCTAGTACAATTCAAGTAATATATATATATATATATATATATATGAAATCTAAGGGTAGATGCAGTTTACATCAACAATTCCAACTATTATGTTTTGCTTATTATTGCAACTTAAAATTTCTTTTCAGGGACAGCAGTGCCTTAATGCCTTAGGAAAATGAAAAGTGAGTTTTCCACTGAGCAATAGAGTGATGAATTGAAATTCCCAGGATCTTCAAAGATACTTTTCAGTTAAGCTTTCTATTTTTGTTAAAGTACAATTTAAAAATAGAAATTGTCAATGCTGAAAAGGAATTATCACAGAATCATAGAATGGTTGATGTTAGTAGGGGACTTTGGAGGTCATCTGATCCAATGCCCCTGCCCAAGCAGAGCCACTTAGAGCAGGTTGTATCTATACTACATTTTTGAAAAGCAGAGAAAAAAGATTATTTGATTGTTCAAATAACTGAGAAGCCACTGGATAAAATGTCACAGTTCTAAAAATATATATAAATAAAAATGTGGACACTATTTCTCATAAATTTTAGAAAACTTCAGAATTCTCAATATGGAAATGCACCATATAAGATACACTCATTTTGTGGTCTTTTATAGTAAAAAGGACAGTTTATTGTTCCTGAAGTACCTGTCCATTTTTGCTATCTGTTTCATAGGAACCACTGTTACAATTGTTTTTTTGTTTGTTTGTTTGTTTGTTTTTCACTGAGTCTAGTTTCTTTCCAACTCTTAGAATAGCTGTGCTTTTTCTCTACAAAGGACAGAGGCAAAATAGCTGTGTACAGCTTGCAGCACCTCTTCATTCCCACAGATATTTGATGTCTGTCATCAAGCATGGAATGACTAAGGATTTACATTTCAGATTATCTTTCAGGGGAAAAAAAAAAAAAAAAAGTTCTCTTGAAATGTCAGTTTTCCAGTGCAAAGAAGCTGTGGACTTCTCACACAAAATCTATTTTTTTTTTCAAGAGTTACGAAGAAGTTATGTCTTGAGCCTATTATTACTGTAATACATTAAAATATTCAGGATACAACCTCAGGGCCTAATTTTGATACTATATGTCACTGTAACTCTTTCTCAGACTGGCTGGGAGGTCTCTGAGACAAAGAGCCTTTAAAAGATTTTTTATATCAGCAACCTATTCAATTAACCAGACAGGGAAAATGGAGAATAAATGGACATCCTTGCTTAGAGTTCAAGTAAAAGAGGTAATAGATTAGATCACTGTCATATTTTGCCACAAGTGGTTTGTGGTAGAATAATTCTGCATTCATTACTTTACATGTTTTACTATTGCAAGCTATTTCACCAATATTTCCAAATGCTAAGTTTGAGGAAGAATGAGCCTAACATGGTTTGGTAAATGCTGGGTCAATTTTTCTTGGGAATAATACTGGATATACATTAAAATACCATATAGTAGTTCTAATTATCAAAAGCAATAGAAACACATTAATCATATCAAGTATTAGATGTATTTTTGTTATACATTTTGCCTCTTCTTTCGAGATAGGCATTATAGACCCAGGTACCAATATTCACATTGTTGAGTACCTTAATCCTTTGGGTAGCTACAGATCTTATATAAATTGACTAAAAAAAAAAAAAAAAAAAAAGAGAGAGAATAAAACATACTTTTTTATGTCAAGTTTTACTATAGCTTAAAAGCATGAAGTCCATAGCATCCCTCAAACTTTTACTTGTTTAAACCCAGTGGAGGACTTTTTTCTTTTTTTTTTCGGTATATGTGATGTACTAGAGTGTGATAAACACCTTTCCACCATGAACCACTTTGTCAGGAGAATTGTAAATTATAAGGGTTAATTTTAAATTCAACAGAAATAAGTGCTACACTTACATTTTCTCAGTTATATATAGAACAGAGCTTGAACAAAAAAAAAAGTCAAACACTGTAATTAGGCCATTCAGCTAACTGGTGGGCCCATTCTATTCTGTCTCCATTCTCCAGAAAATATCTGATTATCAGGCAACATATCACTGTGATTCCCTCTTTCTCTCTTACTGCAACATTTTCACATTGTATAAATATTTATTAGAAAAAGGCCCTAATTATGAAGGTTTCCTCTTTGCTTTTCTAGTGCCATAAATGACTGCATAAAACAGGAAGAACTGTTCCATTAGACGAGCCTGACACCCTGTACTCTGGTGGGAGGAGGAGACAGCTGTTCATTTCACAGAAGCTTAACCTAAAGGGTGTTCTGACACCATTTTGTCCTTGTGAATATTATATTCTAGAATATGAATACCCAGAAATACTTTTTTTTTTTTTTTTTTTTCCAGAGGTGGTCTGTGTATAACGTGTTCTTCCTTTTATATTCACTTATATTCTCAAATGGTGTCATATCTTTCTCCCCATGAGATATGTCTATTCTTTGCAAAGCCACTAAGACCTTTGCTAACTTTTACCTGAGTAGCTTGTAGCTTCTCAGGCAACTATCTTCATGAGACTACACTGTTACATATTTAGTTCTTTCTGTGCCAAGATACCTCAAAGTTAATGCAGTGCCTGATTGAATTTTTCTTCCTTACACACATTTTAGGGCTTATTGAAAATGCAGAAGATACATTTCATTTATAACAAATATTTGCATAGCGTGTGTGCAACTATGTGTTTGTTTATATGTGTACTTACACATAGTATACATGTCGTATATATAATCATATAAAAAGATACGTGCAATTATGCTATGTATTCTAGCAATACACCATGCATATACTTCAATATGTTCAAGAGTATTCAAATTGTGAAAAGTGCTACAGCTCATTTTTGTCAAACTGCGTCTTATTTTTGTCTGCTACAGAAACAAATCCTTTTTCTGAGCATTTTATTTTTGTCTCACTTAATTTCAGTAGGACTTCTTGCATATGTAAGTACTCAAAACGTAAGGGTTGCTGTTTCTAGATTCTGACTCAGACACTAGCTAAATAGTAACATCTCTACCTTGAATCTCTCTCTTTTCTGTTAAATTGGCAGGAAGCCCAGAAGTTTTCTTCATCTAAGGCATGTTCACAATTTTTAGCCTACTTTCATGCTAATTTGATCTTTTAATCATAAAATTAATCAAAATCTTTCCTATTGTTTAATACTAAAGATAACATTTTTACAAAATAATTTTAGAATATTTTGACTATAAATTGACTATTAATGAGAGAGAAATAATTACAGTTAAAGCTGTGTCTCTTAGGCAAATGGCAAGTAAACCAGTAGCCGATCCAAAGCCCAGGATCCTGTTGACTTCAGAGAGTTGTGGATTAGACCTCAGTAAAAAAATCTTTACTAGAAAGAGATTTCAGAAGAAAGAAAAATATATGTCGCTTTAGAAGTATGAACTGTATCACAGTCAATATTCAGCCATAATAATTATTTGATTTGGGAAAAAAATATAGAAAATGCTCAACAAAGACGGATTTATTCTTCTGCATTTCCCTTTAAAATAATCTTGTCCTTGTAAATATTATATCCTAAAATACAAATTTCCAAAAATTACAAAAGCAAATATGCTTTTTTTCAAAAGTAGCCTGTCTTCCTCCTTTTATATCTAGATTATTGCTTCTATGGCATCTTGTATAACATCAAAATGCAGGACTGTATGAAGCTGATCATGGAACTTCAATTCTGGAAAATTCAAAAGAGAGAAGCCTTTCCAGGTGGTATAATGTTCCCAAATGGTGAAGAAAAAGAACAGTAATTTCAGAAGAATTCAAGATGCTTAAGTGTAGTTGAACATTAAGTTCCCTGAACAAGCTTTTTTCATTAGGTCATGAAAAATCCAAGGGGGTTTTGAAAATTGCTGAGTCTCTTCCCATGCTGCCATGAATTGAGGAGGAGACCTGGCTCAGTGCGCAGCAGCATGGCAAGGTAATGAAAAGGAAGGCGTCACCAGATGGTGCTCTTGTCCACCGTGGTCCATGTTCCTGGTGCTTTGTGTGTGAGCGTATGTTTAGTCTTGGGAAGACATGTAGACCTGATTTAGATTGGGGTTATGCTTGAAGAAAGTTCCCATTTTCAATTGGTTTCTAATCAGAGAACATTCCCAAGAAGCATTTGCTTTCCAGAAGCCAATTAGGTTCCAGGTTTGAGGTTCAAGGGGGAGGAAGGAAAAAAGATTATTTTCAGTGTATATCATTACATTTCTTTCAGCAAGGAATGCTATTTTAACCTTAGTTAAATGAGGAGAAAATGTTAAAGAGTAACACCGACTTTAGAAGAAGGAACAATGGAAGCTTAAGATGTGTGTCTGTTTTTAGTAGACTGATGTCATTAAATATTTGTAAGGCCTGTTTCAATGTTCAGTTCTTTTGAAACACTGCAATTAAGCTGTAAAAAAATAACAATGTCAACTATATTGAATATTCTGCAAGAATCCCGGAGAACTGTTCCATGAGCATTTTTAGGTATTGACTTACTCATCAATCATATTACTTCAACAGTTGTCATCAGACAGAGTCATGACTAGGAAGACCTTAAGTATGTGTCGGAGGAAATACGATGGAAATATTGTTTATTAAAATTGTGTTAATATGGAAAAGCAGGAATGTACATAATGTGACTACATGTCAAACTACACGTCAAATAAATGGCAGACCAATCTACAATGTATAAGTTAAAAATTTAAGGATTATTTTTTATGACTCTATTTAAATGAAGGAACTTTAAACATTTTGCATGGTTCTAAATTTTCAGCTATGCTGCCATAAAATCTATAGAAAAATAAATGTTTCATAATTTCCTCTGTCATTTGTAGATTCTATGATTATGATTGCTTTAATGCTTTATTAACCCTTGCTTTCATCCTGTATCAAGAGAACTTACAGTTCTTAGGAACTCAATATTTTTCAAGATTTTCACTAAAGCAGAAGCTCCCTGAACTCTGCAGTTTCTCACATAATGGATGTTTTAAAATGTACGTGTACTTAAGAGCTACTTGTGCTAGGCAAATTCTTGTAAGAGAAATTAATTTATACTTGTAAGTACATAGGAAAGCTATCTGCTTCATAAAGTGCCTGAACTGAGAATAGATGGAAGCTGAGACAGTACTAAGGGAAAATGCCAAATATGTTTGCCTTGTTTTTCTCTGGCTTCTATGCATTCAGTAATGGCTGCAAGATCCTGGCCTAGATATATCTTTGATCTGTCACAATTTATGAATTGTTACATTCCAAGTTCTTATGTCACTTCAAAACCAATGGAGCATGAAATTGTTGTGTTTTGAGTAGATGCATCAAGCATGTGTGTTATGGAAATGGAGATTCCAAAATTCCAAAATGTCCCCAATGTCACTGCCTGTGAATCACCAAAAGTTCATTGAACTTAATATTTTATAAAAAAAATAAAATAAAAAATATGTCGTATTCAACATGCACTTATCAAATATCTTACCATAAATATCGTAAAAACTTTTCGTTTTATTGTATAAAACTTTTGCCAGGAAGTTTCTAATTAGCATCATATGTGTTGCGTCTTGCACACTAAGACTGAGGAATATATATTTTTTGAATTAAAAGTAAGTATTTATGTCATTTCTTTTTTAGCAAAAAGATAAAAGAAATATTGGGGAGAAAAGTATTTGAGGTGGATATTACAATGAAAAATGATTCTAAATTCTCAAACATTACTTCCAGTGGTTTATTTGAAAGTATTACTACTGAATAAAGTTTCAGAAAATGTCATTAAAATCATTTAATGTCATTAAATAGCTTCCACAGGATACTAGGAATGTGTATGTAACTTTTTTTTTTTCAACATTCAACACCACTTGCAATGAACATTGCTGGTTAAATTCAGGCTCAAGATGATTGTATTAAAGGCCTGTTATGAGGGCTATTTTTGACTTTGTTTGTAAGGAAAAAATATTGTATAGTTTGTTTTGATTATTTTCTAACCTTATAGGAGCAATGATAGAACCATTTCTCTTTTAAATGAGAAAAGAGTTTAAAATGCCCATAGTGAAAGTAGGTGTTAGGCTCATTAATTTTTTTTTGCTATAATTATCAGAGAGTCAATCTTTGGGATATGATAATACTCAAACAGTACAATGGCTTCTTCTTGGCTATTTTTAGCTTTGATGTTCCATCGTATGAGAATCAGCTTTGGTGATGTTTCTACCTGCTTGGTTGGTTGAGTTTGTTCATGCAATGAGGAAGTCCAGCAAAATAGCTTTGACTATGAGCTCTAAAAAGCCATTACCTTGGCCATGACCTCATGGAACAACAGAGAATATCTTCATATGGCTATTTATACGTTTCTTCAATAGGAAGATGTTTCTTGCTGAAGTGCAACAGATTAAATAAATGCCAATAGATTAGATTTTAAAGTTTAAAATATTGTGTCATTTATGAGCCTATACTGGGGAAAAAAAAAAAAAAAAAGTCCCATGTAGGTAAGAACAATACTATGCATACTATCCATTTTTTTCTGGATGATTTGGTATCTATGATATCAGACCCAAGTAAAACTTCTCTGAAAATTCCTTTATCTCTAACAATCATTTTTCTATTTATCATGAGGACAACGTCTTTCTTATAAAACTCTAATATATTTCCCCTTGTTGAGTACAAGCTGTACAATATCACTTGTTTGTTTACAGTACCTATCTGCATTTATCGTGTTTTGGAACAAGTGTAACCAATAATATCAAATTTCCAGCTTTTTTTAGTAACTTGAGAATTTTTTCTTATTTTGTTCGAAAGTGAAAGTAATACCTTTTCCCATGAGACAATCTTAATTCTTTATCCTAGTAGCTCTAGAACAAACTCCATTTCAAAAGAACATCTTACCTGGATTACTTACTGAAAAACAAGTTAACCCTAGACCTGGAACATTCAAAATCTTTTCTAAGTATTTTTTTTTATTTCTGAGAATGACACAAGAGAAAATATCATCTCCATATTTTTAGAAAAGAGGTTACAGGAAAGCAATCATACTCTTTGTTTTCTTCCTTAATTTCATTCTCACGTTGGCAGAGATAAAGACAACTTTTATAAAAAAAAAAAAAAAATCTCTATCCTTTAAATGTGCAAAATGACACAGTAGTCACAGAAATGCCTTTAAACCAAGTAAAGGAACTGGAAAATTAGACATCAATCCAGTAAACATTTCCTTTTCATCTTGTGCTACTCACATGGAACTTAATAGCATAACTTCCACTCAACCTTGATTATACTCAACTCCTGAGCATAAGGACATGTAAGAGTCTTTGAAAGACCAACCCCATAGAGACAGCTTTAGGGAGTAATAATGTGGTTTTAGAAGAAATTGAACATGATTTTAGTGAAATAAAAATCAGAAAAGGAGACAAATGCATTTCAGTAAAATATCTTCAGGAATGGAAAAAGTGCCCTTTATTATGAAGTATAGGAAATGTTGCTGACAGCTGTGACAACTTTACTCTTTAATGACTGTTAAAAATAGCATTCAAAGTTAAATAAATAAAAAACAGGACAGGAAGCTTAAACTATAAACTGACTTTGTATTTATCTACTTATTTCTTCAATTTCACCTCAGACTTGCAAGTAGAAATTAATACTAAGATAAATACAGTTCTATAAGCAAAGTAGTGATTAGATAGCGTCACTAACAAGTCATAACTGATTTCTGTGAAGGCAATTTGAAAGAAAATATAAAAGTAATCATAAAGTGTATTTTGTGACAGATAGACTAGAAACTGCATAAACAACAGTCTTCTTTCTGTGTGTTTTTAAATGCTTCTAACTCAAGCATTTGAGAACACCAACAAGTCGTTAAAAAAACAAAACAAACAAACAAACAAAAAAACTCAAAGCAAATACATTGTTTGCTGAAGTATCCTGAATTCATTTTGAACAAGCATGATCCAGTATCTTTTTACTTAGAAATCTTGTATGGCATGGTCCATTATGCAACCATATTAGTGTCTGATTATGGCAAAGTTGGGAGCAAAAATAATTCTTTTTCCTATTTTTTTCTTGGTTCTTTAAAGAAAAAAAAAAATCAGTTCATATTTTTGGTGAATGTCACTACAGGGAATACAGAAGTTTAAAAAATTTAACCTGCAAAACAGATTTCACACATACCGATTGAGCTCCTTGCTAAGCAGTACAGCTCACTGAATGCTGTATCATCTGCTGGCCACATTTGAATTCCAGAGTATCCATATCACTGTCATGATACTACAAAACTGTTTTACACTAAGCTGTGATCTGTCTGCCTCTACCCCTTTAGGCCCTGGTGAACTGTGTCATTTCTCTGTCTTCATGGTCAGAATCAAAGCTCATCACACACAAATGTAAAAGGTGCCAACAATACTGAAAAATGGTGAAAATTCAAAACTTCCTGCCTGTCTGTAAAACTTAGGAAAAGGACAAAAATTACTTAACACTTACAAGCCAGTTAGAATGACAGATCCCCAATACTGAAGCAAGATGAATAGAGGTAAGCAAAGTAATTCTAGCAATTTCTTTCAATCAAATTTCTTCCATTTAAAAATTGGCTTGAAATTGTTTTATGTGATTTTCTTTACTCACAGGCATTGTATAAGGGGAAAATAGGTTATAGAAAGAAGTAGGTCTTTCCTATAGGCCATATATAGGTTACATAGTGAAATGTGCCCAGAGCTAAACATGTCCCACATGGTTGTAAGTAGAAGCTCATATTGCTACTTTGAAGTTGAGAATGTGAGTATCTAAAGCACCTCTGGACCTGCTTCATGCAGGAGTTTAAGTCAGATACTCCCACATAACTGCAGAAAAGAGGTTGAACCTTCAATTTATCATGTAAAATTTAAAATGGTAGATTTGAGTCATAAAAAAGTTGCACTTACAATATGTTTAAAAGTCCATAATACATTTTCAAAACTGCAAGCTCAATTAAAAACATGAGGAAAAAAGGAGATCTGAGAGTGCTGACGATTCAAACTAGAGCCAAAAATATTTGCAACTAATGAATGAATTAAGAACTTTGATATTAAATGTGTGGTGCATTCTGTTGCATTTATAATTTAGTGTGGTTACAAGGCTGAAAACTTATTCATATTTTAATTTTTAGACAGGAGAGAGCATTTTCATGTTCTATGTTTAAACTGTTTTGGCACGAGCACAGCTTGTACTGAAGTCTTGCATATAATGAATTATTTCAGCACTGAGTAGCTAGTTCTGTAGGCATATAATAAAGGTTGTTAACCAAATAAGATATTGAGAATAAAAAAACATTCGTTTTTTGAATTAAGGATAATATGAAACAAAGGCAATGAAGTTCTCAGTTATGATTACATCTGGAACCTATATTTTCTCTTACAATTTTATTTCTAAGACAGAAGTGAAATCTTGTGTTTTGGATGGATGAATACATAATATTGCCCAAGCTATACAAACACTGTTATTATGAAAGAATAAGAAGTTAATGCATCTGTGAAATGTAATTACAACAATTTTGTAAGAATATCAAGACCATACTATTAAAGGTTTATACAGTTCTCCTTTCTTTTATTTTGCAAAAGTTCCATTCATGTAGGCTTAGTAAGGGAATTAATCATAGAATCATAGAATCATAGAATATCCCGAGTTGGAAGGGACCCATAAGGATCGTCAAGTCCAACTCCTGGCACCACACAGGTCTACCCAAAAGTTTAGATCATGTGACTAAGTGCACAGTCCAATCGCTTCTTAAATTCAGACAGGCTTGGTGCAGCGACTACTTCACTGGGGAGCCTGTTCCAGTGTGCAACCACCCTCTCGGTGAAGAACCTCTTCCTGATGTCCAGCCTAAACTTCCCCTGCCTCAGCTTAACACCGTTCCCGCGAGTCCTATCACTGGTGATAACGGAGAATAGGTTAGGAGAAATGCTTAACTTGTCTTATTTCCACTGAGCTAGATGAATAAGTTTATCATTAACATGTGTTCTCTGAATAGATATTGCAGTATTGTTGTGGTTTAGCCTGGCTGGCAGCTAAACACCACACAGCCGTTCGCTCACCCTCCCCCCTCCCTCTCTGGGATGGGGGAGAGAAACGGGAAAGTGAAGCCTGTGAGTTGAGATAAAGACAGTTTATTAAGACAGGAAAAATAATAACAATAATAATAATAATGATAATAGTATTAGTAATAATAATGTGTACGAAATAAGTGATGCACAATGCAATTGCTCACCACCCACTGACCGATGCCCAGCCTATTCCCGAGCAGCCGGCCCCCCCCAACCCCGGCTAGCCACCCCTATATATTGTTTAGCATGACGTCAGATGGTATGGAATACCTCTTTGGCCAGTTTGGGTCAGCTGTCCTGGGTCTGTCCCCTCCCAGCTCCTGCTGCATCCCTAGCCTGCTCGCTAGCAGGACAGAGCGAGAAGCTGAAAAGTCCTTGGCTTGGTGTAAGCACTGCTCTACAACAATTAAAACATCTGCATGTTATCAGCGCTCTTCTCATCCTAATCCAAAACATAGCACCCTACCAGCTACTAGGAGGAAAATTAACTCTGTCCTAACTGAAACCAGGACAAGTATTCACTATGATCAAATCATTCTCCAGGTAATAGAATCTCCTTGATAAGTTAAATGGTCAATGTGCTCCTAGAGTCTTTCACTATGAATCACATTTTCCAAACCCCAGCCATTCTTGTGGTTATTCCAAGGATTCATCTTAATTCTTCAGCACTGATCTTGAATTATGTGCACCAGAACTGTATGCAGTATTCTCAGAGCACTTTGCACAAAGATTAAATTGTGAATAATATAACACGTGTAATTGTGATTCCTATGTATGTACTGGAGAATCCTACCAGTTTTTTGCCCACAACAATAAGCTGTGAGCTATTCAACTCAGTATATCCTTTATTATAAGTTTTGCCTAACTACAAGTAATTAAAAATAAATAAATAATAATAATAATAAAAAAGTCAAACCAGAATAAGAATATTCACACAGCTGTATGAATTGTATTGAGAATTCAATACAAGTGAATTCGTTGGAAAAAAAAATTGAGATTTCAGTAGACACAAAGAACTGTGGAAGCATGCTATCAGTGGTGTTAAATGTCTGAATTGTGCTTTGAAAATGTCTGCAGTAGGTTTATATGAGCTTTACAGAAGTTTCAATTAAGACAATTGAAAAAAATTTATATTGCACAAATTTGTCAAATTCCAGATGGTAAAATAAAGCAATATCATTTACACTGAGGAGAAACATCAGTTTAATCCAACAAACTGGGTGACACCTTGCGTATAGTGTACAAGACTGAGCAAACCAGACAGTCTTTATTGAAGTCTTTATCTTAGTCTGATACTCCCCGGAGAAGGACTGTCAGGTTTGTCACCGTGGGAATTCTGTTGAGTAGGAAATGCAGAATGGAGTTAGGAGCAACTTCAAAGGGAAACCTACAGTTGTTTCTATTCCTTTTAGTCGGGCAGATATCCACATTCCACTGCAGCATCAAGACACTTTAATGAGATGATGCAGCATTTTATCTCTCATGTGTAAGTACAGTAATTACAGCAAGATTTATACCCATTATTAAGGAAAAGAATGAGAAAGAGGAATGCTATTGTATGAATAAAAAAAATTGATTAATGAATCTGATTGGGGGTTGCATGGATAAAGGTGTGTGTCAGGAATACTTAGTCATCCGTATATAGGACTAAAACAAATAATAAAAAGGTTGCTATATTAAATGTGCCAACATTCTATTTGAATTTATACAAATGCAGACAACACGTTGTTTTTTTTCCTGTTCCTATTGAAATTGATGTCCTCCGAGTTTATTGGGATGAGGATTATGGCCAATATCTGACCTAACAGAAAGATGTTAATGGAAGAGAGGCTTAGGTCTTCTTAAATCCTGCAGCCTTTCACTGTGAAAGCATGTATTAAGAAAAACAGGGGTAATTGTTTGTTGTACATATACACATATTAAATATTAATCCAAAATCCTGCTTATCAGGAGAAGTGCATATAAAGTTAAGACATATATAAATAATGGATGGTTTGAAGAACACACATATACGAGAATCACAAGGGGACACTCAAACTATTAATGTGTAAAACAGTGCATTTTTTGGCACTCTGAGGCCACCAGAAAAGAACTATGAAACCTTACCAACATGTTCAGCTTCCTCTGTCATTTTCACAAATTTCTTTTAGGCAGCATGGCACCTATCATATCTCCTGCTAGTAGCTGGTTATCTGGTGGGTTATTTTTCTCTCACATTCTTTATTTCCTGATTTCTGTGAAGTTTTATGCAACCTTCGTTTGAGCGTTTCTTTTCAGTGTTCAGTGGCTCTTCTTTTCTAAGCTTCTCATGGTTTTCCTTAGTTAAATTGATATTCTGAGGTAATTGCTTTTTTTCCTAGTTTGTCTTAAAGAATTTCATCTTTTGAGGTGGATTTCATGCTTGGGAAGTTTGCTTGGGAAGTTTGCTTGGGAAGTTATTGTTTATTTGTTTAAGTGTTTGTTATGATGGGCTAGTATTCAGAACTCTATTTCCCACAGAGACCCTTCAGAAACCTCCACAGCTGGAGCTCCTAAACATGGACAAGAGTCTAGCAGGTATTTATGTTCTGTATGAGAGGTGTTTCTTGCCTCTGAAGGCATATATTGTTACAAAAATCTCTTTTTGAGGAAGAAATGTCACAAAAAAAATCATCTATACTAGCACAATGATTTTTTAAAATAGTACCTAACAGATATCTGTGTATATATATGTCTATTTCTGTGGAACTGTAGGACAGGATGGACATCTTTGCTGACCTTGTTGATCATATACTGATGCGTTTAAGGATTGACAGTTGCACACCTGAGAAAACTGAAGGAAGGGCATGATGGTTAGGCAAGATATGAGAGCTGATCCTTATGTGCTTCCATCATCTACAAGTCTGTGTTAAGCATATCACTGAATTCCACAGAAAATTATCATATCACCTCATCACCCTATTGTCTTACATCTTCATGGGGTTTACCTTTTAAATGGTCCCAAATCTCAATACCTATACACAGTTCCACTGTCCATTCTGCGACTACACTGTGGTTTGAAAGACTACTCATAATCAGCTTGCAACACAGAAGCAAGGTAATAGCATTAGCATGGTATGACAATACAGCCACTTATTTCTCACCTTTCAGACAACACATTGATGTAAACATTTTACTGTCTGATTAAACTGGAAGGGTAGCATGTACAACCCTGCTTGACAGGCTGAGTACCAGTCCTGATGACATTCTTTGCCTTTCACCTGAATTTGTTATGGTTAACTAGCTAAAGTTTTAGCACATGAGTGTGTCTTACAGACACTTGTTTAGATCAGCTCATTCTTTTCATTATTACCACTACAGGCAAGCTGTTTCCTGTCCAAAAAAAAAAAAAAAAAAAAAAAAAAAAAAAATTTCAAGAGCCAAAGTAGGACAATTACAAAGTTATGATATATCTAGCACTAATGATCCAGTCTTGCTTGCTATTCTTCCTCAGGCAGACTCTATTGAAAGGAAACAATTCAGTTACAACTGTTTTCTGAAGGAGTAGTGGTAATCAGCTCAAGGCCATCCAGAGGATATTGTCAGAAATATTATCCATTGTACATTAATTTGTGACTCCATTCTGGATGTCAGACCACAAAAAGATCTTTAACAGAAGTGACATTAACACAATGCAGTGCTTTGCCTCTAGTCATGTGGCGTCCCTCCACTTCGCTTCATACAGAATGTAGCTGCTCATATACAGCTGTCATGCAATAAGAGTGAAGTAGTGACTTACTGTCTGGCAAAATTAAACAGTTCATGGTTTGCAATGGCTTAAAGTTACAGGTGTGAGGAGGTGACATTCTGTTTGCTTGCTTTATGGCATGTGTAATAAAAGATTTCTCTGGATAAATGGCTTTTCCAAACAAATATGCATTTTCAAGCTTTTTAAATAAATGAAAGTGAGACGTATTTTGGCATGAGAAACACCTGCCGTGTTGTCAATTATTCTTTCTCTTTTTCTACCTTAAAAAAACAATTATTCTAAATTGAATAGGCATTTATATACAGCATTAATTAATATTTCATTGCTTTACACTGGAGAATAGATCAGGAAAAGGCTGGTTTTGTCTGTTTGTTTTTGTTCGCTTACATCTGGTTAAACAAAGCTAAGTGGAACCTTCTGACATTAACAATGCAAGGATCTGAAAGGAAAGCTGCTCTGTACAATAGTCTCCTTCATATATTTCTGCAAGTATTCTATTCCAGTCTGCTATGAAATAACATAGCTTCTGCTGGTTATTTTTTATCTTTAGAAATACACTGTAGTTATAGTGCGCATGACTTATTTTTCATTGTTTTTAGAGCCAACTGCAATCCATTTGCCTGTGTTTCATGATTGCTGAAACCTTTGTGGACTAATCCGATCTTTTCTCATTGAACTGTTAGTTTGCCCACTGAGTAGATCAATCTTACACTTTATGAACTCAGATGTAGTGAGTCATCCTTTATTTCTATTAAAATCCTGTTGCCACCACCAGCCAATGCATCTCAACCAGAAATGTGCTTGTGCCTTCCAGATGAAAAGGAGAAAATAAAATAATAAAATAATATATATATAAAAAATAAAATAAAATAAAATAAAATAAAATAAAATAAAATAAAATAAAATAAAATAAAATAAAATAAAATAAACCTGAGAATGCATTTTGCCTCAAGTAGTCTATTCCTAGCAGGAGTGCTTCTACTTTCCCTAGCGTCCTAGCTTATGCCTAATCACTCTGGTACTGCAACCTTCTTCTGTGGTGGCAGGTGCTTCCAAGAAGGCAGTCAAGATCAAGGGCCCAGTCTTAGCTGAAGACAAAACTATTGCTCATAATGCTAATTTATCCTTGTGCACACATGCATGCACACACACTGTATTATGCAAAACAGCATTGCATACTTGTTTTTGTTTTCACATTCTGAAATATTA
The DNA here is from genome assembly GCF_009769625.2 of Cygnus olor. Taxonomy (NCBI): domain Eukaryota; kingdom Metazoa; phylum Chordata; class Aves; order Anseriformes; family Anatidae; genus Cygnus; species Cygnus olor. The sequence continues at coordinate 25,380,884 of NC_049169.1, read as the reverse complement.
AAGAGCATGAATATATTTTAAGCAATTACACATCTCATGCCAGTCTTACTGCTAATTATAATAAATCAAATATAAAATATCAAAAGCTATTTGTAAGGAAATAATTCAAGTAGCATTTAAATGTATCATTGTACATGGTGGTGGCAGAAGAAAATGTGCAAACAAATATTTGCATCAGTAGACACAAGCAAACAAACAAAAAAGAGAACTAATCAGAAAAACAATTTGTTAATAAATCCCTTCATTTATCAGTAGATTTGAACAAAAATCTAAGTTATTGAATTATGCTTTGAAGCTATTGAAGAAAGTTTCTGATCAAGAACACAGTTTTGTGCTTCCAGCAAATTTTACAAATAGTAAGCTGATAAATTTCACTGAAGCTTTATATACTCATCTAAATAAAACATATTTGTAACAATGCAAGACTGTAGGTTTGGGTCTTGTGAAACTTGGAATAACCCCCCAAGCTATTTTCCATGCACTTATACAGCTGAAATACTATTGTGAGTAGTTTTATACATTTGAGTATTTGAATATTTTAAAAATGTTTTAATTGGTATTTTTGAACATGAAAGTTTTCTTTCTTCCTTATTTTTTTTGTGTGTGCTAGATTTTATTTTCTTTACCGAGTTGGTGAATATATTTAACAAATGCTTACAGGGAGTTATATATTTGAGTATTTTTAATTAAAGGTTCAATTTATGTGCAAATATGTTCACTAGTTAATAAATATAAATAAAAGAAATATCAAATATTAAGAAAACAGCAAGGCAATGAAGTTACAGCTGTTAAGTCCTTTCATAAACTAGTCCCTAAAAGATTGAAACCCCTGGACACTCCTATTTAGCTGTCCAGAAACTTGATGAAGAATATCCTTAATGAAAAAAATGCAAATAGTGTTAATATAGCTGTTGAATAATGTAAATCCCCTGTATGAGACAGATTGTCATCTCATATTTTTTCTGTCTTCAGCAGGTGAAATAGACAGACCACATTTTCTATTTACCTTGTACCAGGTACACAACTGAGTAAAACATCTGTAGCCCTTACTAACCCATATTAACAGTGGATGTTACATGCATGTTTACATGCACAGCCCAGAAAGAGCTACTAGCCTCACACACTGTAAGACATAAGCTGTGGTACTCATGCATTTTCATTCTCATGATCAGGGTTTACACTTCTGTAGTTTCACTGCATATTGCACAGTACTGCTCTGCTGATGCCTGAACTGCAGTATAAATAGAAGTACCTCTGCTGATAAACAATGCCTTTCCTGGTATATTTCTCATATTTACCTGTCCTCTAGTTCTGCAAACATAGCAAATGTTTTTTTGGTAGCCTTTCCAAAATTCTGTTACTGCAAGAGAAGATAACAATCCTTGCTGAGGGGCACTGATACTGTCAATACAATCAAACCACGAAAATTCACTTGTAGTGCTACAAAGAATCACGGAATCACAGAATTGTAGGGGTTGGAAGGGACCTCAAGAGATCATCAGGTCCAACCCCCCTGCCAAAGCAGGTTCCCTAGAACAGGTTGCCCAGGTAGGCGTCCAGATGGGCCTTGAATATCTCCAGAGGAGACTCTACAACCTCCCTGAGCAGCCAGTTCCAGTGCTCCATCACCCTCACCGTGAAGAATCGCATGTTGGTGTGAAACTTCCTGTGCTCCATTTTTTGGCCATTGCTCCTTGTCCTATCCCCACAAACCACTGAAAAGAGGCTGGCCAAATCCCCACTGTCTCCCACACTTAAGATATTTGTAAACATTGATAAGATCCCCTCCCAGTCTTCTCTTCTCAAGGCTGAACAGACCCAGGTCTCTCAGTCTTTCCTCATAGATGCTCCAGGGCCCATATCATATTTGTTGCCCTCCACTGGACTCTTTCCAGGAAAGAACTTTAAGGAAAATGGTCATTTAAGTCCTACCCTGGAATACTTGCCCCGTAGACATTATACAAGGTGCTCATTGTGTTCATTAAATAATAAATCCATTTGGTAGCCATTTCCTTCAACTCATCTGTAATTTTACCTCATTTAAGACTGAATATGGACATAGTCGTTGGCTCAGGGATAATACCAATTTTTAAATATACTTAAAAAATGACTCTTAATTTCTCTTATCATGGTAGATGTACCAATCAGTGCTAGATTGCATTTCTCTTGAGAAAAGCTGAATATGAGTGATCTGTCAAGTCAAATACTTGTGTTTAGCAGTAAATCGGGGGGGGGGGGGGGGGGGGGGAGGATAAAAACAAACAAATAAATAAATAAGTTATAAAGTCATCAATAGCTGTTTAAAATCTCATCAGTGAAAAGTCTTTGTACAATACATTGAACAATAGTAATTACAGATTAAATCAAGCATTTTAGAATTCTTCAGGTTTGCTTAAACCAGATTGATTGATTTTTAAGATTTCTTTTACCCACAGGAAAGTATGCTTCCAATTGAATGAAATGTTGGCCTAGCCCATGGTTCATGATCGATGTTCAACTTTAACCTCTTTCCTTCAGCCACAACTTCTGCTCATTGAGGTATGAAAAGTTAGGAGAATCTGAGGACCTTTTAGGCATCAATGCTGAGGGAATTTAGTGCACTTATATCCAGATGCCTATCTTGATATGGTTTCAGAATTAGGCTGTTTTCTCCCAATGTATATTTATCCAGATAAACCTGCAAAAGATAGATATATAGATAGGTAGGTAGGTAGATAGATAGACAGATGGGTAGATTAGATAGATAGATTTACTAAAACACCTCAGGAACAAATATTATATTAGTAAATTATTCCACGCAGATGTTTGTTGTGGTCTTTTTAGAATATTTTTGTTGAAATAGTCTTTCAAACTTGGGATATCCAGTCATGATTCAGGATTCTGGAACATTTATTTGTCATCAAATCCTGCTACAAAACCTCCCAGACCCTAGCTCTGCATTAAGGTAGAACTGGGATGGGTACCTTTATCCTCTGTTCTGTTTTGTATCAAAGAAGGTACAAACAAGCATCCCATTTGTGTGTATTTTATATGCATTGACCAAAGCTTTCTGTTATGAGCAATGGGTCCAAAATATCTACTGCAAGAAATATGAAAAGACAGTTCTAAGTGCAAGACAGAAGAAGGCCCTCTCCTACTCTGAGCATCTTTCATTAAACACCTTTACACTGTCCCCAGTTTCTTTGGTGCTTACATCCAGACATTTTGCATAGTTAGAAACATCTCAGTCTAGGAAATGGGTATTTATTTCCTGACTTAACTCTACTAAAATGCAAACCTTCCCCAAGACTTCAAGATTCTGAAAAAGCAGACAGACTCAGACAACCAGTAATTACATCAAATGACATTGCCTTCATTCATAGATATGGGCAGTAGCATCAGTGTCCATTTGAATAAAATTTAGGGATACAATGTACATAGACTAAGGTCCTAAGGAACAGGCTATTCTAAAGTTGCAAGACTGGAATAGTGTCTACTCATCAGCTGAAGTTGCTCCCATGGCAATTCCACTTCCTGGACAGGTGTTCATAACAGCTAGAGTATTACGCAAAACATGCACAGCACTCTCAGCAGTTGTCCTTTTTAAAACATTAAGATTATAAAGTTAGCTCAGCTTCATTATTAATACCCTAGGTCCCAGGTGAACACATATATTTAGACTTTCTTACTGGTTGTCTCCTGACATTGCCTTACACAGCATCCAGGTACGTTGGAATGCTCTGCACAGTTGACTGACTTTTCTGTTGAGTCAATAGAATGAAGTAAATAACTCAAGAAATCTTGATGAGCTTTCACAGAAAAAGGTGCCTTTCTCTTTCCAAGGATCCTTCCATAGTCAGGCACCCACTTGTATGCACTGAGATAACTGATTTTTGTTATGCAAACAGGCATCCTGCCTGTGAGGTTATGTATTTGAAATGAAGTTCAGCTCCAGAGAAGGTAGGTAGCTATTGACAGGTATGCATAAATTTGGGTATTCACCTGCCTTAGGATTCAGTTGCTTGAACAGAAATCACTAGTGCCATTTTATATATCCTACATCATCTTGCCTAGTAGCCTTCTGTTTCTCCTGAAGTATTTCTCCTTTGGGATTGTGTTATAGCTTTCAGTTACATACAGAAGCTCTTCAGTGATCTTTGAAATGATTCTAGACATCCAAATTGTCTACTTTAGGTGAGTAGCATCATTCTGTTAGCATCACTGACTTCACAGATTGACTACAGTGAGACTTCAAACATCACTTCACAACTGCATGTATCCTATCCTCAAATCAAGGAACAGGAAAGTCAGGCTGATTACAGTTGCAAAAGTTAGGTTTTAATTTTAAACCAGATGCAATTCTAATGGATTACAGCACTCCAAAGACAACTAAAGGCAGGACATGAGAGGGGGCAGAGAGAGCTCATTTCAATTTTCCGAAGACAGGTGTGTACTGCCCTGTGGGACACCCTGGGGTTTCCAAGGCTTCCACACAAAGCTATCAGACAGATGTCTGTGACCTACAGGAGGCCTATTCCTTTTTGGTTGAGCATATGGCCAGGTCAGATGCCCTAGGCCATCTTACACAGGACTCCGTACCTAAATTTAGGTAATTTAATCATATTCATGGAATCTATAAAGAAAACTATAGGACCAGCTGAATTTGGGAATAACCAGAGCAGAAAATACAGAAAGGGTGAAGTTCACAATAAGGCTGCTGTTACGAAAATGATCTAACGCTGTTTTGAAAGCATGGAGGTTCAGAATGAAAATGCAACTTTAATGTAAATATGTTAATACTTGATACAAAGACTGCTTTTTTTTTTTTTTTTTTTTTTTTTTTTAATTCAATACGCCGTTTGAACTTATTCCTAAGTCTTGTGTTTGAGGGTCATATTCAAGTGCAATAGCTTACTCCACAATATATAGGGTAATATATTCAATACCTGGTTTGTTAAGGGTAGTCAATATAAACTGCTTTCAACTCTGATTGTGTGCTGCCATAATAATATGGAAAATTATGGTTGTTTGTCTGTAAATTATGAGAAAGACTAATTTGAAAAATGTGGATATTTGTTGTATTTCTTGAGTGGAATATTTTAAATATAATTACAAATTGATATATGTAAATATTTTTTCATGCCCTCCACGAATTTTTAATCCCTTGTTGAAAACATTGATCTTGAAACTCGTCTGGAATTCTTGGAAAATGAAGGTCCTGCAACACATCATTCAGGATACCATCTTTTCCTGTGGATGAGATATTACAGTCAGAATATTTTGATTACTTTTGATAGAACATTTTGAAAAAAACAAACAACAACAAAAAAAACATATTTACACTGTTACAGGCACACTTTCAAAAAAAAAAAAGCATAGATTGTGTACCATTTCACTAGTGGATCACTGAATTATGATTATTTCTTATTAGCTTATTTGAGATCACTATCACACTTATGTTAAACCCTCACATTTGTGTAAACGCATCTTCTTCTATTACTGAAAACTTTAACCAGTGCATATTCAACAGAATCACTGTTTCCCAGACATAGAAGTGACTTCTAATTACCTTTGCTCTTTGTAGTAATTGTCTGCTTTAGTTTATTAGCTTATAGTTCAAGAGGATTGTGTTAGTTTTACCATTTCAAACTTATTGGGTATTTAGTTCTTCCTAGAAACTAAAGATTTTGATTTTTATTAGAAATCAGTTTTCAAATGTGAGCATATATTCCCCATATATTCTTTATATTCAGGAACAAACTATTGAACCAGCAACTTTAGAAAGAAACAGAATCCATATAAAAAAAAAAACCTTCTTTTCTATAGGAATAAGTTCTGTATTACGGTATCATTTTTCGTTATGTGATTATTAAAAGATATGTAGTATGCGTTTGCAGAAAAATATATTTTTTCTTGTATGGAAGCTTTCTTTCTCAAAAGAATCTTGCCACATGCTGAACTCCTGCCAGTGCTAACTTCATTTAACTGTCACCATGACTTCCCATAATCTACCTGTTCTGAAGTTTCCCTGAAGTGTAAGAATTATATTTGGGACTTCCTAAATGAAAAGTCTGAAAAAGAACAGTGCCACTTGCAGTGCCCTGTAAGGATCTAATCTGCAACACAAGAAATACTTCCACTGATTTCACCAGGCATTGTTTTGGGCCTGAAATGAACACCAGTAGCAGTATCCTCGTTACCAACAGATAAGGGATTAAGTGAAAATGATATGATTTTCCAAAATTTGGATTGTTTTAGAATACAAACAAAATCTTTGTTAGGTTTTACTTCAGGTGAACTACCTTGGCCCACTCTGTTAGAAATTGTATAATGACTAACATCAGGAAAATTGAAATGAAATTGTGGGTTATCAGTGAGAATACGTGATACATTTGTTTTTAAATCTTCAATCCCTAATAATCTTAAATCCTTAAATTCTCAGTCATCAATTTGCATCAATATTTTATTTTGAAGGAATGATCTGATCTGAATTTCCTATCTTTAGGTATACACTTTATCTCCAGTGAAATATACCTCTAAACTGGCTTGATTTCTACTGTCAAAGTTCAAAATTAGAAGCAAAGCCCCTTGTATTTCAGCACTTCCTAAGCTTATTTTCCATGGTGACATCTCCTCTGAAACTGGTTTCCTAGCAGTATTTGTTGCTTGTTTGTAGTGGGATTTCTGTACTGACAGTAATGATAGCCTATTACTTTCCTTTGGCTAACAAGAAATTTACATTTTGTTCCTGCTGATCAAACTTGGAAAATAAGTACATACTCGTGCTAAATTTTTGTTATGTTTATATGTCCATATGTTATATGTTGTCCATATGTTATATGGACATATGTTATACATTATATGTTTATATGTCCATATGTTATCTCCATATGTTATATGGAGAGTGGTACAAATCAATTTCTATGCAGATGTTAATTCTTGCATATAAAAGTATTTGCATTTTGGTTTTCAAAGCTATTTTGTAAAGATGAAGCAAAATAGAAAGATTCAGAGAAGAAATGTTCGCACTGGGTAAAAACTTAGCAGCACTGAAGTAGGTGGGAGTTCTGCTTCAGTGGGGCTGGAATTAAATCCACTGAGTATTAGCATACAATATAATAATATATTCCTCCCACAATTTTCCATAAAGCTGACTAAAAAGCAAACAACAGCCCTCCCCAGCCTTAGCCTGCAAACCAGTAGTATATTTACTATCAATAACCAATCTGTACAGTAAAATAGCAATGTTAGTTTAGTAAAAGCGTAGTTTATCCACGGGTTCTGCTATGCAAGTTGCTTACTGCCTTGGATGAACTTTTCCCGTTATATAAAACACTAATCATTTAATTAAGATCCGTAAGATTTCACATCCTCTTCTTTGAAAAGCTTATGGCCACACTGAGCAAGAGTAGGAGGAAAGATGGAATATCTCCATTTTATAAAGGAGAATCTGCAGCATAGAGAGGATGTTACTTGCTGGTGTTTGCATAAGTTGTCGTGATTAATTTTGTGATTAGTGTCTTCATGTCCTCCTGAATGCAGGTGCAAGTCTTGGTTCTGCTTGGTCCAGTTTTCTGAGTTGACTGTGGCTTCTTAAAGCTGAAAAATTAATCAGAAGGTATCTCAGTGTTGTGGTTCAACCCGGCCGGGAGCTAAACTCCACACAGCCGTTCGCTCACCCTCCCCCCTCCCTCTCTGGGATGGGGGAGAGAAACGGGAAAGTGAAGCCTGTGAGTTGAGATGAAGACAGTTTATTAAGACAGGAAAATAATAATAACAACAATAATAATAACAATAATAAAGATAATAGTATTATTAATAATAATGTGTACGAAACAAGTGATGCACAATGCAATTGCTCACCACCCACTGACCGATGCCCAGCCTATCCCCAAGCAGCCGGCCCCCCCACCCCGGCTAGCCACCCCTATATATTGTTTAGCATGACGTCAGATGGTATGGAATACCCCTTTGGCCAGTTTGGGTCAGCTGTCCTGGGTCTATCCCCTCCCAGCTCTTGCTGCACCTCTAGCCTGCCCACTGGCAGGACAGAGCGAGAAGCTGAAAAGTCCTTGGCTTGGTGTAAGCACTGCTCTACAACAATTAAAACATCTGCATGTTATCAGCGCTCTTCTCATCCTAATCCAAAACATAGCACCCTACCAGCTACTAGGAGGAAAATTAACTCTGTCCTAACTGAAACCAGGACACTTAGTTACAAAAATCCTGTTTGATCTTTAATTAAAGCCTGACAGAAAAATAGGAATGCAAACTTAATATTATTTTGTATTCTTTAATCAGAATAAAACATTGTTATTTATAAAAATTCTATTAATGAGGAAAAAAAAAAATCACAATTTGGGAACCTTGTAACAAATGTCTAGAAAAAATGCAAAAGATGAATATTGCAGTAAGTGAGAAAAAAGACTAGCAGTGCTTTTTTCAAGATTTTTACTTCAGCTACAAAAAAAAAAAAAAAAAAAAAAAAAAAAAAAAAAGTCCTGCACTGCCTTACAGCACACTGGCTGATCTTTTACACTCTTCTTATTAATGGGGTATGAGGCTGGTTCTCTCTTTCCCTCCACATTCTCTGAAAAGAATAAAAGTTTTCTTTAGTGGTTTGAAAAAGATATCATATAAGTGCCAAATTTTGCATTATATTTACAATTCAGTTTTAAGCCTTAACACTTGTTGTTCCAATAGACATCAGAGGTTCTCAGTACTTTGCATTACTGACTCCACAGATATTGTCTTACAGGAATATTTTGCTGACAGTGGCATAATATGCATAATCTCTAGGAACTCTTCTCAACCAAAAGCAGTGAAGGAAAACATTTCTGAGAAAAGCGTTTTTGACAATGATTTTTTTAATTTTTTTTTTTCACATTTGTAAATTTTAATGGAATAGAAGGTGGAAGTGGGAATTTTCTTTCTTTTTTTTTTTTTTTTAATTTTTTTTCTGGTAGGTTCTGCCGCCTTTCTCCAACTCACAAACACAACTCTTTATTTTTTATTTTTTATTTTTTTCTGCAGGGCTCACTTTTCCATACAGCTTTGTGGGTAAAGTCAGTACTTCTGGAGTAAATCAAAGTGCTACTCCCCATGATCAAAGATGGCAAATAAGGCATGTTTTTTATGAAGAATATTGCTTGAATTGTCATTTAGTGCACTCCTTCTATGAAAGAGGATTTTTTAAAAAATCCTTTTTTGTATGCACAAATGTTGTTTATGTTTTCAAGCCTGGATTACTGAGAAGACCAAAGTTTGAGCAAGCACAGAAGGACTGACTGAGGCTATGAAAAATGAGAAAGATTTGGGAAACATTTCATTGTCCAAGTCTATTTAGAAAGAACAGGTAAATGAGTGATTTTGTTTAAACTTCTGAGTATCTTAAAGTACCCAATATCTCCAAAACAAATGTAAAAATATTTCTAAACAGTACAGACAAATGTCTCTCAGAGGAAGAATCATATATTTTCATTTTATACTTTCATTTTATATATATATATTTTCATTTTCCTATTATTTTCATTTTTCAGTTGCTTGTAGATTTGCTTCAGTGCGTTCTCTTTTCTGAGCCCTGAATGTCTGTGTTCTCTATGCAAAAATATCTGCTTTCACCCATTTTATTATGATGGTTTCAGCTTTGAGTAGGAGGTGTAGTCTATTTTTCATGGTTTGTTTTGAAATGTGCATCTTGTTTTTGTGTCATCTTTGAAATTCCCATGCCCACTTATCTCTAGATGAAAAAAAGCTCTTCATTTAAGCAGTGAGATATGATACAGAATGTATTTGAGAATTATAATTGCACATTTTATAACATCTTGAAAGAGAAAATCTGAAAGTCTAAATAAACCAATATTCCAATAAAAGGATGTAAATATTCTGGCCACTGCAAAGTGATGAAACCAGTTTTCTTAAATCTTGAACAAATCTCTTTTTCTTGCATGAACTGAGCTGATATAGGAAAAAACATTTCCAGTTTGTCTCAGGAGTTCCCAATTCATGAATTTATTTATATCCAAACAGAACCAAGCCTTGTTTGTTTGTTTGTTTTCTGAATTGTAAGATACCTTACTCATAAACGTACAACAGGGCATGTCTGGAATGAGCTGCATTTCCAAGACCCATCACTGCTAGGAATTACAATTTATCAGAAAACTTTTGCCTTAAACTCTAGTATTTGACACGGTTCTAGATGTGTCATCTTCAGGCACTAGAATTTCATCACAGGTCTTTCCAAGAGTCTTTATACTGTGGAAGTGCAAGAGTCCTTGTCATGGGAAGCTTCTGACAGAAATGTAGATGTGAAGCCCGTGGGTATCTGGTTTTGGAACAGGCAAAAAAATGTCAGGCCTGAGATATATCCAGTGAAACACTTCAGACTCAACAAATTGTTCTTTCATTAACAAAACCATTTTGCTTTTCCTGGCTTATCTTTCAAACAGCCATACTTGATCTAGTCATCACCCCCTTGTGATACTTTTCATTCTGTGATCTTCTTTGTCCTGGAGACTGCAGCTCTGGACTCCACCTGTGCTAATTCAAATCACCAATGGAGCTGAAGAAATCTCTAGAATATGTGATTTGCTGTGCTTCATTTTACGTTTGTTTTTTAAAGGGGTTAATTGCACTAACTAAAACAAATTGTATACTGTATTCTACCTAGCTTCATTCACGTATGCTATAAAACAATGCATTTACATGGAGAGTGGAAACCCGTGACAAAAATCCTATCCCCAAATCAAGGACCTGGAAAGCCAGGCTGATTACAGTTGCAAAAGTATACAGATAAGCCCAGAGTTGAAAGTTGAAGTCTGAGCAGATTCATAGTGTAGAAAAATACTGGTGTCTGAGCTGGAAAAGTATAAGAAATTGAATACAAAATCTTTATAATCAGAAATGTCAGGGAAATTTAATGTCATCCAGTGCCGTTAGCCCTGCATAAACTGCCCAAATCAGCTCAGGTGTAAATAGCTGCAGCTGTCACTGAAGTTAACAAGAGCTGCAGCCATTTATAGGATTGGATTAGGTTCTCAAAGATAAAGCAGTATTTATTCCCTCTTTTTTTTTTTTTTTTTTTTTCTTTTCTCTTAGCTGAAAGGGCAATAAGATAGTCTTCTAAAATAATGGTAAAGATAAAAGAAATGATCTTCAGAGGTAAATATGATGAAAGATTAAAAATATTTTGTAATATGAAAAGACTAGCTGAGCCACACAAATCATTGGAATTCATATCACAGTACTCTCACTGGTTCTATAAATTCATGAATAATTCATCAAAGAAAAAATCTACAAAATTTAGAAGAACCACACTATGAGAATCCCAGCATTTTGGTTGACCACTGGTTCTTTGGTATCTTAACACTACTAAGTGCATCAAAGGATTCACTTAGATTGTGTCTCCATTAACCTCAGTGTCTTTATTTGAATTTTCACTTCTGATGCAGATTAGTTTCCCATATACTTACAGTTAGTCTGAATGTCATATGTATGTATACACTGAAAGCAGTAAAAAACAAACTAATTTTAGAGGCACTATTAACTCACAGTTTATATTTCTAAATCAGCTGGTTAGATATCTCTGTGCTGCCTCTTTCCTATTTTAACAGTATAGAGCCCTAGCTGAGGGAAACATGAGAAATGATATATACATACTAATATGCCGAGGATTTCTATTCTACATGCAGACAGTACAAACAGTATGGACATCTCCCTGTTTTATTACTATTAAGAGTAATAAGAGGGTGGTATTTTGTTGTTGATGGTGGTGGCTTGTTGTTGGTTTGTTTGTTTGGATTTCATGGCAAAAGTCCCTCTCAAAAATATTCACCAGGATATCTGTTCCCCTAAGCTCACTATTCTTGGTACTGATCATGAGTGGAAAAATACTCCTCACTTTCCTAAATGGAATGAGTTAAGCTCAGATTCATCCTACTTAATACTGGGAATTTAACAGATGTGTCCTAATTAAGAGAGTAGTTGGCTTACTCTCCTTACATAGTCAATGGAAAGAAACAGAAACTGTTTTGCGATGAAGAGTGTTCCTCTCTTTTGAGTGAAGTGGGATGGTAAGAGGGATAGGCTCCTAACTTAAATATGTCTAGAGTAAAGGATGAGTGATAAGGATTCAGTAATTAGTGGATACAGGTTAAGGGTAAAGTTAACAGTGGATAGAGGTTTAGGGTAAAGAAAGGGTGTGAGGAGTTTTCTTCATCTCTGATAAGGCACCATTCATTTGGAATTCTAGAGATAATACATCATCTGCAGTCATCATGCTGCATCTGTTACTAAGACCAGGTTTACTATTTTACTATTTACAATGCAATACTTTTTTTTTTTTTTTAATGACTCTCAGTCATGTGGTCCGCTTACATTTTATTATTTTCACTTTCTGAATTAATACTTGTTAGTTATTTTATCAACTTGCATAAATGGTGCTCAGTTTCACAGAATTGCAGAATGGTTGAAGTTGGAAGGAACCTTTGAAGATCACCATCTGGGGGTTGGACCCAATGATCTCTTGATGTCCCTTCCAACCCCTACCCTTCTGTGATCTGTCCAACCCCACTGCATAAGCAGGGACACCTAGAACTGGTTGCCCAGGACCATGTCCAGGCAGCTTTTGAAGATCTCAAAGGAGGGAGACTCCACAGCCTCTCCAGGCAACTTGTGCCAGTGCTCATTTACCCGCACAGTAAGGAAGTGTTTCTTGGTGTTCAGACAGAGCCTCTTGTGTTGCAGTTTGTTCCCGTTGCCTCTTGGGCTGGCACTGGGCATCACTGAAAAGAGTGTCCTCTTTGCACCCTCCCTTCAAGTATTTATAGGCATTGATGAAATCCCCCCAAGCCTTCTCTTCCCCAGGATGAACTGTCCCAGCTCGCTCAGCCTCTCCTCATAGGAAATGCTCCAGTCCCTTGATCATCTTGGTGGCCCTCTGTTGTACTCTTTCCAGTGTGTACAGGTCTTTCTTGCACCAGACACAGTACTCCAGGTATGGCCTCACCAGTGCTGAGGAGAGGGTAAGAATCACCTCTCTTGACCTGCTGTCAATACTTTGCTTAACGCAGCCAAGAATACTATTAGCTTTCTTAGTACCAAGGGTACATTGCTGACTTGTGTTCAACATGGTGTCCGCTAGCACCCCCAGGTTCTTTTCTGCAAAGTTGTTTTCCAGCTAGGTGCAGGACTCTTCTCCTTATTGAACTTCATGAGATTCTTGTTAGCCCACCTCTCCAGCCTGTTGAGGTCAGGTCCCTCTGGATGATAACATGGTCCTCTGGTGAATCAGTCACTCCCCCCAGTTTCATGTCATCTCTGAAACTCTGGATTCCTCTTTCCCTTTTAAAACTTCTACATGTAGCTTCACTGGCAGAAGTAATCCTTTTAAAGCTAAGATAATGCACCCTTTTATTTTATCTATTTATTTATTTATTTTCCCCCAGTAAAAGAGACAATTTAAAGCAGGCAATTTATAATCCATAAATATGTTCAATTAACATGATTTTTAAGTTTGGGGTTTTAGCCAGTGAAGGTTTTTTTCAAACACAAAGCTTGAATTTAGAATGATCAAGAACTACTAAGCCATTTCTTTCAGGGAACTTTTGGTAGCATGCAAGATTCACAAGCAATGCATTAGCAGACAAAATATATATATATATATATATATATGTATATATATATATATACTTCAGCATAGCATCATAGAATCATTTAGGTTGGAAAAGACCTCCAGGATCATCAAGTCCAACCGCTATCCTAGCACTGCCAAACATATGACTAAACCATGTCTCTAAGCACCACATCTACATGTCTTTTCAGTACCTCCAGGAATGGTGACTCAACTACTTCCCTTGGCAACCTGTTCCAATGCACCACAATTCTTTCAGTGAAGAAATTTTTCCCCAAATCCAACCTAAAACTTCCCTGGTACAACTTGAGGACATTTCCTCTTGTCCTATTGTTTGTTGTTTTGGAGAAGAGCATGTTCGTATACATTTAAGACAAATGCAAAACATAATTGAGATTAGAATATTTCTTATTTAAAAGATGTTACTGACTTTGCTATTGGAGTACTTAAACTATTATTTTTTCACACAGTCAAAAAAATAAATTTATTGTTATGTATTTATTTGATGCTGAGACTGTTAGTGGTTCACATTCAGTGCTCTGCTTTCACGAGCATATAATAGAATAAAGCAAAATTAAATTATTTAAGCAGGCATTCTTTTTTTTTGTCTACTCTGTCATTGAAGCAATTTCATTTTAGGAGAATGCACATGCACATATCTATTTCTTGTGTGTTTGTGTGTTTATGTATACATATAAATATATAAATGTATGTATGTTTACAATTATATCTAAAAAATATTCATTATTTAATGTGATATACACTTTGACCCTACTGTAGCCATCATGTTGAAGAATCTTCTCATCATAGAAAGTCCACTGAGCCTACATGGCAAGAGGAAGATTGCAAGATTAGAATTATAAGAAACAAATGTCTTAGTTTAGAAAAGGCATGCTCAATGTCTTTAAAACAGAATTCTAATATTGATTTAACAATGAAAATATATCTTCAGGTTCTGTTTCTAATCATATGAATGCATTTGCCTTTTCTGACAGTTATTTTATTCTTCTTCTAGTGTATCTAAATTATTATCTGGTGTAAAAATGTCTTCCTCCTCTCTACTACTTTCTCCAAATCTGATGAGAAGTCTTTTCCACCTCCATAAATCAAAAGTGATAAGAATGAAGATAGTCTCCTGGTTAAGGGAACTGGGAATTTAGCGCTATTTTTTATTCATCACTTGTAGGCTTAGATCTCTGTCCTACCAGCTCAGATGGTAAAACAGATTCACAAGAGTGACAAAAGTCATAAGACACATTATTAAAGTAGCCATATCATTTTATGGCCACAGATTTCGGAGAAGCTTTATATTCATAGTATAAACTGGAAGGGACAAAAAATTTAATTATATTGCTACAAAGGTTATGGAGTACCCAGCCTAAACTACACAAGAAGCTTTTGTATTGTAATTTTTACTAATTGCTCGGCATAAAAAAAAAACATATACTTTAATGACAATATTGATCATTAAGAAACAAGGTGACAAACTGTGTAATAGTGCTGATCAAAATATACCTTGGATGCAGACACAAGGTGCTATCAATGCAGAGAGTCCATAATATATTCAAGGTGTGCATTAACAAGCCCTTTCATGTGTTTTACTTAATTTCTACTTTGCATTCTTAAATCAAGATTTCTATACTAAAAGAAGAATCTCCCTCAAGTTATAAATAGTCCCAAGAGGCCCTTTTGCAAATGTGCAACATTTTGAAAGAATCATTTAAATACTTTATGCAGTTAAATTTGATTTGATTTGAAAGGAATATTTCCCCCCTCTTCATTTTGTTATACTGTAAGATGTCTTCTTTTAACTGGATATGTTTTGTTGTTAAGTCAGCATTTCTTTGCACTGTCAATAGAATGTCAAATTAACTTTACACTAGTAAAATTTAGCCAGTCCCTGCTTATTTTGTTTCCTACAGGAAGGTATTAATCAGACTAGGGGAGTGTAACTAGCTATGGATTGTAACTTTCAAAAAATGTAAGAAAAAGTAAAATCTGTTCATTACCCATCTCACTGGGACTATAGGAAAGATCAGTTAATGAATTGACAGTATTGTGACACACCTTACCAACTAGACTTATATTTGTTTTACGTCGTATTTTAAGTATCTTTAAGTATACCAGCTATTTCTTGCTGTTCCATGAACCTGTCAGAGGTTTTTGCTGTATTTTGTCAAAATGTGCTTTTCTCAGAGTATTTTCTATGGGAAATATACCTTCCTAAATGAAAAGACTTTGTTTAATAATACTTTAGATAGAGATATGTGTGGGAAGGCACTCCCAACCTGCTGGAGATATTGCTCACTTGCCTTGATCATTTGCCTTTGATCATTTGTAAATTCAGGCCCGGTTACTGCTAAAAAATCACGGGCTTAATTCTCCTTCAGATAAACATTTGTAGCATTGAAGTCTTGATAATGTTTCTTTTTCCATCACGGCTGAAGGTTCTTGGATGAGAAGTGCTAGATAAATACAACATATATACAGCTTTCTCTCTAAGACTGCTACCAGAGATTTCCTATCTTTCACTTCTCTTCTTTCCCCTCAACATAAGGCGACATGCACAGACTACTTCCTATCACAATTGTGTCCTCCCTGTCACACAGTCTGAGTGCATATATACCTCTCTTGCAATCTGATGCAATGGTATATGTCTATTCAAATAATCCAAAATGTGTGTCTCACAAATCTGGAATTAGAAAAGACATGTAGGATGAAGTTTCTGAGTGCCATTTTAGCACCTTTGATAAACTAGCACCCACAAAGGTGCTTTTATAGTGCTGAAGCTCTGGGTAAAACCATAGATTATTGTCTACTAGATGTAAACTACAGACCATAAATCTAATAATACAGATCATAAATCTAGATCACCCATCTAGTCGATCAAGGGAAACCAGCTGATGTGATCTTTTTGGACTTCAGCAAAGCTTTTGACATGGTTTCCCGTAGGACAAAATGTCCAGTGTACAACTTAACAAAAACATCATATGATGGGTGAGCAATTGGCTGATGGGCAGGGCTCAAAGGGTTGTGGTAAATGGGGCCACATCTGGCTGGCGGATGGTCACTAGTGGGGTCCCTCAAGGCTCCATTTTAGGGCCAGTCCTCTTCAGTGTTTTTATAAATGACTTGGATGTAGGACTAGAAGGTGTTTTGAGCAAATTGGCCGACGACACCAAACTTGGAGGAGTTGTGGGCTCGGATGAGGGTGGAAAGGCCTTGCAGAGAGATCTGGACAGATTGGAGGGCTGGGCAATCACCAACCACATGAAGTTTAACAAAAGCAAGTGCCGGGTCCTGCATCTGGGACAGGGCAACCCTGGCTATACATACAGACTGGGCGATGAGACGCTGGAGAGCAGCCCTGCAGAGAGGGATCTGGGGATTGTGGTTGACAGCAAGTTGAATATGAGCCAGCAGTGCGCCCTGGCAGCCAGGAGGGCCAACCGTATCCTGGGATGCATCAAGCACGGCATTGCTAGTCGGTTGAGGGAAGTGATTGTCCCGCTCTACTCTGCGCTGGTGCGGCCTCACCTCGAGTACTGCGTGGAGTTCTGGGCACCACAGTACAAAAAGGACATTAAACTGTTGGAGAGTGTCCAGAGGAGGGCAACGAAGATGGTGAAGGGCCTAGAGGGGAAGACATATGAGGAGCAGCTGAGGTCACTGGGCCTGTTCAGCCTGGAGAAGAGGAGGCTGAGGGGGGGCCTCATCACAGTCTACAACTTCCTCACAAGGGGTAGTGGAGGGGCAGGGGACCTATTCTCTGTAATCACCAGTGATAGGACCTGCGGGAATGGTGTTAAGCTGAGGCAGGGGAAGTTTAGGCTGGACGTCAGGAAGAGGTTCTTCACCGAGAGGGTGGTTGCACACTGGAACAGGCTCCCCAGTGAAGTAGTCACTGCACCAAGCCTGTCTGAATTTAAGAAGCGATTGGACTGTGCACTTAGTCACATGGTCTAAACTTTTGGGTAGACCTGTGCGTTGTCAGGAGTTGGACTTGATGATCCTTATGGGTCCCTTCCAACTCGGGATATTCTATGATTCTATGATTCTATGACCATAAATCTAAAGGTGAGAAAACTAGTGAAATGTATCACTTCTGTTCCCACTCTGTCAACTGAACAGACTATTATAGAGTAAGAAAACAATTCATACTTACCTGCCTGGCTAAGAAGAAGAAAACTAAAACCAGCTACAGGAACTGCATTTACTTCTGACACTTCTGGCAGTACTTTGAAGCTTTATAGTTAGTGGTTTAAGTATATTTTATCTGCCGTGTTGCTGTTTGAAAGACAGCCACCATAAGGGAAGTCTGACTTGAAAGCATGTAGTGACTTCTCTTGTTCAAAGTGATCTCTGCAGAAGGATACTTGTGCCTAGAGTCCTGTCGCAGATAGGAGGGTTATCTTCTGGTGTAAGTTTTGCTACTAGCAACAAAAAACACCTGCTTTTTCTTTCTTCCCCTGCTTGGCATTGCTCTCGGCTTCACTGCCGGAAAAAATAAATAAATAAATAAATAAATTGATTAATTGAATATGAGAATACAAGAGAGTCATCACAAGGGTCATACATAGGTCTAGTCTTGGATAATTATAGAGTTTCTCTGAAGATAACCAGTAGATAAACAGCGTGGATGTACTTCTGAAGTACTAGGAGGAAGAGAGTGCACACCTGGGCCACCCTATTTTGGAACACAGAATAGAACAGAGTGGAGAAAGGAGGCCTACCTCTTGCTTTTCCTCCTCCTCCTGCTCTTCCTACACTGAGTCCCATGCCAGTTGATTTAAGCATAGATTTGATTGTAGCAATTGCCTCACAGAGGCTGAGGAGAAAGAGGGACTCCTCAGGGTTTATTTAAGTTCTCAGCTCTGTCTTCAGGGAGTGGAAGGGAACTAAGGGCTCCTGTGCAGAAGTACATTAGAAAATCCAATCTGACATCCCAAGAACATGGAAGCAGCAACTAGCTCAGAGCATCTCATCACAGCTCTGTCACTTTGCAATGTGTTGCTTCAGAAAGCAAAGGAATCCAAATAATGAAGCATTTTGCATATCTTGGCAGCAACATACAATTCCATCGGGAAGTTCCAGAAGGAAAAAATATAATTTGGAAAGAAAATAGTTAAATTCATGGCACAAACAAAATTAGGCTGTTGAAAATCTGCTATTTAAAGACTAAATTGTGAAATTTACAGCTCAGATGTTATTTTCACTTTAGCATATGGATATTAAGAATGTAAATCCATCAAAAGTACACACTCCAATCTCAGTAATTCCAAAGCAAACACCTTTGAAAAATGCTAGATATTACATTGAATCAATATGTAACAGATGCTAATAAGACTGGTATTCAATAACTTTTATTTCTTAAGATATCCAAAACGAATTTGGAAATACTTGGGAACTGTAGTGAGAATAAAGCTAGAAATCTGCTATGGTAAGTATGCTACTGCACACCTGAAGAGTCATGCAGGTGGACCAGCTAAAAGACTCTTTCCCACTATTAATCAGATAGAAAACTTATGAAACTGAAAAACACACAAAGAAAATAGTGAATAGTTTTTGACAGGACTTACTTGCATAGTAAGCAATATTTGGCTTCAGGTGTTGTCCTACATTTCAGTTAATGTCAATGATCAGAACCGTTAAGTGCTAGGAAAATTGACCACATCTCTTCAAATAAGACAAGAGAACGTACAAGTTTAATAAGCAATTTTAGGGTTCTATTACAAACTGCCAACTCATACAGGTCATGATCAGTATAGTTTTAGAAAATGTACAAATGCATGACTTCTGGGAATATTTAAGGAATAAAGATTCTCTTCTTTTGGAAATATCTTGTATATAGTGGATGCTAAAATTATATGTATAACCTAAAATTTTATTGTGCTCACTACCACTTGAAATCTATAAGCCTTTATTTTGGTTAGAGATAACAAACTGTTTCTCAAGTTTTACTTTTCCTTAATGCCCTTAACAGTCCTCCTGAAACAAAACACCTATGTCCATGTTCCTCTGTACACAACAGATAAACACTTGATTCTCTATGTGCAGCTGAAATTTCACTTCTGTATAAGTTTGAACCTTCTAAAAGTACATGAACTGAACCAAAAATGATTACTGTAACTAGAAAACTGAATATTGATTTAGAGATAAATATAACTACATATCCTCACTAAAATTTTTGGAAAGATTAATCAGCACACTATGGAGGATCAATATTATATGTCTTAAAGAAGATAGATGGGATGAAATATTGTTTGACAATCTTATGAAAAAGAGAGTAAAATATCTGTAAAAGCAATATTTTAGGCCAGACCATTCTGTGCATTGGTTGTGAAGAATTCCTCCAGTAGAATTCTTTCAGAAATAAACCTTTTCATTTTTTTAAGGAAATTTTCTTGTTATGGACTTACACTTCAGTTACCTAGGACTTACCTATTATTTAGTAAGTACATATCTGTGACTGACTGCATCATGGAAGAGAAGTCAGTGCTCTATTCTGTTGAACAGTTTTACTGAAAGGAGTTAGTAGGAATTAGAATTTTGTGAGAACGATATTTTGGAATTCTGTAAGGTGTTTTGGATATTTCCTTTTTCTTTCTGCACTGAAATTAAGATCTTAATTCTTAGAAGCAAGTGTCACTGGCTATTTTGCTGTGGCCTAACAGCCTGTAAAAATTCAAAATTTACAGTGATTTCAATAAAAAGTTCATTCATAAAAATAGTTAAATGTTAATATATATATAAAAAAAAAAAAAAAAGGGGGGTCCAGCTGACATAAGGAAATGATTGAAACTTGGGAAACAATCAAATAAGGGCACTGACAGTGCAGTTCAGAAATTGTAATATTTACAGAATAGTGGAAACCCCCTTGGCATAGAGTTTGAGTAGTTTTGGCACTGTTTAGCTGGAACAGTGAATCAGAAATATCCATGATGGACAAGCCAAGGAGCATCCTTGTAGGATCTCTGTAAAAATATTCATGAGAATTCATAGTGCTGGAAATAGTCATCTTGGTGCCTGCTGTTCTCCTCAGGCATCAAAATGAAAACAAAGGACATCTCAATGATTAGTGTATCATTATCTGAGGTAAACAGAGACCCAAATTCCATATCTTTACATGGTTTCTAAAGTCCCATGGAGTTTCTTCAGCTTCTGAATCATGTAAAATAAATGTTCATACAGGAGGCTTTAATCTTTATTTGTTAAGAAATTGAGGTTTTTTTGTTTATTTGTTTGTTTTTGTTTTAGCTTGTTACTTTTGGCTTGTTTATTGTCTTCTTAACCCCAGCAAAGCAAGAAGGGGTAGGAAAGCAAGAATAAGGGGTAGGAAACAGCTTTGCCAGCTCTCCACTTGCCAGGGAATCTATCACACTAAGAGTATCACCTGCTGGTAAGATGTTTTCACTCCTCTGTACCACCTGGTTGGTGCAGAGGAAAAAATGTAGATGAAATAACCCAGCCCACTAAGTGCGAAACTGTAAAATGTTGTTCTCATTTTGAACATGTGCAAAGCATCAGAGAATCAGGCTTTATTTTAAGTAACTAGTGGAATACTATGCAAAAGGACTCTATCATTAAATCAGCTGATAATTATACAATGGAAATGTACATTGTATTTCTTTTTTATGTATTTTTACGTATTTTTTCATTTACATTGTAAACACTTCAAATTATGGAGTCTGATATACTGCAGAGAATGTTTGAAATGACAGGCAGTAAGTTGTGCTACATGTCAGCATACATCACATTTCCTTGAATAGAAGTAAAATAGTGTGGGGTTTTTTGTTTGTTTTTTAATTATATTGACTGACCATAACTTTCCCCCTCTATTTAAAAGTGTATTATAATTGAAAGCCTGTTTATAAGTTTCAGTTTTTATTTTACCACTGTACTGATGTAAAGTCTTTTCAGTTATACTGCTTATTCAAGCTACATACTGAGCTTATACAGAAGATCACGAGTTAATAATTACATTTTATGCTTCTCAATAAACTTGAGAAGGGCGGTATTTTTTTTGAGAGTACATTAAGGTCAATTCCTTAACAATATTTGTTCTTACAGTAGAATGGCCAACCTAATCTTTTGACTGTCTTCCCAAAACACTGGCATGGAGCAGAGAACCTCCCACACTTAACACAGTGTTAAGGTTAGCTGTTACAGATGTGGGCCAACAATTATTGCTAAGAAGTGGCTCTTTAGAGATCGTTGAGGTTGGAGGCTAAGCTTTCAGTGCACTTCCTATTGCAATGTAAGCATATATGAATACACAAACACAATGAACATGAATATAAGCAACCTTGGCAGGGTATGAGCTAGACACCTGAAGACACAATAGAGGCATTAAAAATGTTTTCTTAAACATTGTTGTGATGTACCAACTGCTGTGTCACATTCTGTGCACAAGTAACTAGGTTCTCAAAAATACGTTTCTAGCCATTATCACCATTTTGTGCACCATTATCTGCCCAGTCAGAATTTCTCTGGACAAGTTCATTAACTACAAATAGTTTACTCATTTGAAGATCCAGATAAGGACCTGACATGCTGTTTGCTTTTTCATCTATAAGAATGAGGTATCTTTGTTAAAATCCCCTTGATTCACATTTCCAACTTCAAGAAAGGGAGGGAAAGGGAAAGGGAAAGGGAAAGGGAAAGGGAAAGGGAAAGGGAAAGGGAAAGGGAAAGGGAAAGGGAAAGGGAAAGGGAAAGGGAAAGGGAAAGGGAAAGGGAAAGGGAAAGGGAAAGGGAAAGGGAAAGGGAAAGGGAAAGGGAAAGGGAAAGGGAAAGGGAAAGAAAGAGAGAGAAGGAAAGAAGGAAGGAAGGAAGGAGGAAGGAAGGAAGGAAGGAAGGAAGGAAGGAAGGAAGGAAGGAAGGAAGGAAGGAAGGATTCAAAACTGATTTCAAATGCTTATACACCTTGCTGTCAAAATTACAGAATCACAGAGTGGTTGAGATTGGGAGGGACCTCTGGAGATCATCTAGTCCAACCCCCCTGCCAAGCCCCTCCCATTGCCTCTTGTCCTGTCAATGGGCACCACTAAAAAGAGTCTGGTCCCGTCCTCTTGATACCCTCCCTTCAGATATTTATACACATTGATCAGATCTCCTCTCAGTCTTCTGTTCTCCAAGCTAAACAGGCCCAGCTCTCCCAGCCTCTCCTCATATGACAGATGCTCCAGTCCCCTCGTTGTCTTAGTAGCCCTCCGCTGGACTCGCTTGAGGAACTCCATGTCCCTCTTGTACTGGGGAGCCCAGAACTGGACACAATACTCCAGAAGTGGCCTCACCAGGGCTGAGTTGAGGGGCAGGATCACCTCTCAACCTGCTGGTAACGCTCTTCGTAATGCACCCCAGGATACCACTGGCCTTCTTGGCCACAAGGGCACATTGCTGGCTCATGGTCAGCCTTCTGTCCACCAGGACTTTTAGGTCCTTCACTGCAGTGCTGCTTTCCAGCAGGTCAGCCCCTAGCCTGTACTGGTCTATGGGGTTATTTCTCCCTAGATGAACTTTGTTAAACTTCATGAGGTTCCTCATTGCCCAAATCTCCAGCCTGTCCAAGTCTCTCTGAATGGCAGCAGAGCCCTCTGGGGAATCGGCCACACCTCCCAGTTTTGTGTCTTCAGTAAACTTGCTGAGGGTGCACTCTGTTCCATCACCCAGGTCATTGATGAAGTTGAACAAGACTGCACCCAGTACTGACCCCTGGGGGACACTGCTAGCTATAGGCCTCCAACTACACTGCACCACTGAAAACAACCCTCTGAGCTCTGCCATCCAGCCAATTCTCAATCCACCTCACTGTTCACTCATGTATCTCTCACTTCCTAAGCTTGCCTATGATGATGTTATGGGAGACAGTCTTAAAAAGTTTGCTGAAGTCAAGGTGGACAACATTCACTGCTCTCCCTTCATCTACCTAAGACAGTCATCCCATCATAAAAAAGCATGATTTCCCTTTGGCTAATCCATGCTGACTACTCCTGATCACCTTCTTATCTTCCACCTGCTTAGAGATGACCTCCAGGATAAGCAGCTCCATCACCTTTCCAGGGATGGAGGGGAAGCTGTCTGGCCTGTAGTCCCTCCTTCTTTCCTTTTTTGAAGACTGGATTAGCATTGTCTTTCTTCCAGACCGAGGCACCTCCACTGTTCTCCATGACCTTTCAAAGATGATGGAGCGTGGCCTAGCAATAACTTCCACCAACTCTCTCATGTGCTCTGAAAATATGAAATGTTAATTGCTACTATTGAGATTTTAGTATCAAAAGTCTTGAGGAGCTGAAAAATTACTATTTTATTCTTCCAGCATTAAGTTTTGGAATTTAAACTGATTTCACTGTACTTTACTTGTGCTTTTAAATAGCACTTAGAAATATTATTCTAATCACTTTCTAACTTGATACTTAGATCAAGCATTCTTACTTCATGCTAACATTTGCTTCTCTCA
Organism: Cygnus olor; assembly: GCF_009769625.2. Classification (NCBI taxonomy): domain Eukaryota; kingdom Metazoa; phylum Chordata; class Aves; order Anseriformes; family Anatidae; genus Cygnus; species Cygnus olor. The sequence goes on along the minus strand of NC_049169.1, from coordinate 25,356,816 downwards.
GTATTCCATTGCTTATATTTTCTTGTTTCTCAAGGTATACATGGAGTATACTTAAGATCTGGCAAGTTATGGTGGAGGCCAACATCCTTTCACATGTGGGAGTGAATCCTTTCAAAACAATAGTGTCCATTTGAGTATGAAAACTGAGGAATTAACAGGCATAATTTCACACTTACTCCTTGGTTCCACTTGATCTGTAGATGAGACATGACACTGAATTCAGTAGGATGAAAGTCTGAACTTTCATCGACATCAGACTCAACATCAAATAGTACTTCACCCTTATTTGTTGCTGAGTGGTCTAAAACATAATTGCAAAGTACTTTTCTAATTAGTTATCTTTAAAATTTTGCCTTTAGCATATTACATTTGGCAGCTTTGTGAAGTGTACAATATATCACATAAGTGGACAGTGTCTGGGGAAACACAGTTACTTTTTTTCTAGGCGTAAAAAACAACAGCTTGTGAGGGTCAATCTTTTAAAGTGTATGCTTCACTGAATGCAATTATTAATCATTTCCCTTCAGGAAAAGTATTAAATTAAGTGTTAAAGTACAGATCTAAACAGTGTTAAGTGCCCAGAGCTACTGAGTTCATGGTTTCAGCTATATTTCAGTGTGAGATAATTGACCTTCCACAATACAAATGTGGAGCTGGCACAGATACAAAATGACTCATCCTGTCTCTGTGTTTTATCTCCTTGCATTTATTTATTTTGGTGTCCATCCTCTTGCCATGAAGCACACTCTCTGGTTGTGTTTAGAATTGGGTCCTTAACTTTCTCCATTTTTAGTAAGCACATAGTTTGCAGGACAGTTTTCTCTAATGCAACAGCTACATGGTAAAGATAGATGAAAATCAAGGTAAATAATATGGTCAAGACTTTTTTTTTTTTTTTTTTTTTTTATGATTCAACAATCCTCCAAGCCAGTTGAATTTACTGACATAAACAAAAACTGTAAGCTAAGCTAATTTTCATAGGTAAACAAACAAAACCCCTAAACTCTCAATCAGGCTCAAAACCAAAAGAATATATAATGACATATGACATAAATCTTTTTTTTTTTTTTCAGTATGATTATGATACTGACAAAGACCTCTAATGTTCATCCTCATTTTATTATTAAACTGCTTTCTGTAATTACATTTTAATAATATGATTTACGTCACTAATTACAGATGGTGGCTTTTCCAAAGCAATTCCCAGTTCTGGATGCCTTTTCAGAATCTCTCATCATTTCTCTGTATGCTGATAACATCTAAAACACAACAGATACTGCTAGTTTACTAATAAGAAGAAGCAGATATTGAAAGCATTTACATATGAAAGGAAATAAGTCTGGTACAGTTAGTAGGATCTAGGAACCTTAAATGCAGTCTTTGCATGTGTGTATATATGACTGTAAATAAACAAAGGTAAATGCCTATCTCTATGTATATATGCATACATGTTTGTGTGTTTATCTTTGCCCAACTTTTCTGATAAATAGAGATGCTCTGTTACTATCAGAATACTCTATCATGAATTTACATTATTTTGTATCCCTGGCAGCATTTCACAGTGCAAGGAGTGTTGCTGAAGAACAGTGATTTTGAGAAGTGTGATTAGGAAAGAAAGACTGCTCTGGTGGGAAAGATTATGTCCTGTGTGATCAGAGCTTAGAGTTTGACTCATTACTCTTTCACAAGCCAGTTAACTTTAGACAAGTCAGTTATTCGTATCTTTTACAATGGCTGTGATTTGGCAAACAAATACTTCATGTTAAAAAAAAATCCTGTTATCCCTAGCTGAAAGAGAATTTTAAAAAGGTCTAATTTTTTCCATGACAATTTTGCTGTCAAGTGAAAGGCTTCATTCTAAATATTGATGTGGATTTTCTCTATATACAAATCTTAAGTATATCCCACACAGAATTAAAAACGTGACATTTATTATTTTTTTTTTTTTTTTACCATCAGAAAATCTCTTCATGATGTTTTGATAGGTAATGACTGAGAAAGGAGAGAAATGAGAACAAGAAACAGTTTGGGATCTTTCTTCAGTTTAGAGTTGATATTTCAAAAATATTTTTGGTATCTAGGTCCCATCCTTCTTGGTGAAAACAGAGATCCTTATGCAATTAGTTATGCAATATAGAAAGTGGGATCTGAAGGGGGTGATCACAATTCTATTTATCACTTGCTTCCACATCTCCTTCCATACAATAACCTCATAGCGGAAGTGCTCAAAGGCAACATGGAATGTCTTGTCCTGCCCAAAGATTTTAGAGAGAGCAGGGCCTTCAGCCTGCATCTTTGGCATCAGCAATCTGGCTGCAAGGCTGTAGACTCTCCTTCTCTGATATTGTCGTATGACATATGAGCATTTCAATAAATGACCTTTAGGACAAGGACTTGATAACTGTTTTTTCCCTATGCCAAGTGACTGCACTGATAAGTCACATAATTGCATGTTCTGGGCTGATATCTGACTCAGGTAAATTATTCAATCCTAGATATAACGAACCAGTTTAATGAAAGCCAAAGCAAATCCAGTATATCCATACAGAAATTTCCAGTACTGACAACTGGCATTTTCATATGAAGCTCTATTCTGCTGAGAAATAAATGAATATTTCAATATTATTGGAGGTTAAATATGAATTGGCTCATAGAAGAATTATTTTGAAATGATAATGTCTCTAAACTTTTAACTTGCTTTTTTTCCTCAGTTACTGGCATAATTATGAGTTTTCTTTAAGTCTGTTATAAACTTTTGATAACTTCCTTTATAGTTAACACAAACATATTCTTACTGTTTTGAACTTTGTTCAGGAAATCGTACAAATATTTTAAGAAAAGGTTAACCTTCCTTTAGATTTGTAAGTATTTTCAAGTGACTATCTCTGGTAGGGCAAAGCTGGAAACATGTACCACCTAGTGCCTGTCAAAATTTGTTAATCTCATAGGAAAGCTCTCCTATTCATTACTAAGTGACCCTATGAAGCAGCGGTAAAATCATAATTCAGTGTTTCAGCACTTGCTGAGGATTCCAGCCATTTTTCTTCTCACACTGGTACCGTGCATTGCTCGTGAAGGGGGAACAGATGTAGTTCCATGAATGCTGGATTTAGTTTCAAATTCACAGCAACTGCCTTCTTTTGGGGTTGGCAAACTTTTATATCAACATTTGTACTCCTTCTTGCCTTACACCTACCTTCATTCTTTTTTGGGTAAATTTTTTTCAGAAGACACAAGTCTTCAGGGAAAATGGGAACAAGCTGAGTGCTGGAGCACATGGCTGTCCCTGAGTACGTTGCACCAAATTCTCCACCCCTTGAGGGGATGTGTAATTGGAAACTTCATATGACCCCTGTAGCTGGAGTCTCTTCTCAGCTTGCTTTAGCTGATGAAGTCCATCTATTTACATTTTTTTTCTAATTTATGTTAAGATAGTCAAGAGATGCACATTGTTGTTTGAGAGCATAACAATCTTACCAAAAAAGTAAGCGTCTGTCTGTTTCAGTCATACTTTTTAAAATTATAACTATATAAAAAATAAATAAATTATAAAGTATATTTGGAGAACTCATAGGGAAACTTAGCCCTATTTAATTTTACTAACACATCTCACCTTGACTTCAGACTCTGTGTCCTTGCCTTGAAAGACCCCCACAGCTTTGCCCCAAGCTATTTCTCTAACCTTATCCCCTTTTGCATTCCTCTTCTTTAAGCCACCAGCACCTGTCTCAATGCTTCTTTTGTCCCTGATCAGTCTCTCCAGGCTTTTTTCCATGCCTGTACATTCCACCTGGCAGTTCGTTGCCAAGTCACAATCCCACCTTCATTAAAGTCAAGTAACCAAAGTAAAGAAATACTATTTTTCTATCAGATTTAAAGTGAGTATATAAAGAATCAAATAAAACCCCACCCAAATCCTGATCTGAAATGGTAAGCTAATGTAACGATTTCCTTTGCTTAAAACTGGATTGCCCGGGAACATGACCAGGCAGATAAAACTGCAGAACCTGGGAGATGATCCCCCTCATGAAAATGGACCCTGTTTATGTCAAATCTGCTATATTGCTTGGTCAGTTAGTATCACACTAGTAATTTCAGTATTCATTTAAGTGTTTTACATGGGTGTCTTTTTAATATTATTTGCATGACTCATACATAAAGATATCAGTACAACATGATGAAATTACTATACAATGAGAATAGTAATACTCACCTATTTTTAGCAATGGCTTGTTAACACAGCACTAATTAGGGCTATGAAAGTTGACAATGCAGTAAAAACGCTCATAGAAAATAAAGGATTTTTGTATGGCTTTAGGGTTATTATCTCTTAAAAAGAGACTGGCAAAGTTCAGTTCTGGTCTGTGCTTACTCCTCATTCCAGGAAGCAGTCGGCACTACTCCTTTCACTAGAGTTGCTGACTGTTTCTGTTCCATATAAGGTTGCCTTGTGCTTGTTCACCAAGCATCTGAGTATCTTCCAGCAGTACCTGATGTGTCTCACATCTGCCCTATGCAGTCTGTTGTCTGATCTTGGTCCTGGGCAGATGGAGTATGATGCAGTGCCCTGTTTCAATTTGTTCTAATTCCTCTTAAAATGTAAATTAAAATAAGGAAATAAAGGACAAAAAAGCAAAAGCATTCTTTACCTACAGTTATACCAGCTAATAAATTTGAAATTTATTGCTTGAGGTTGGGTATGGTCTCTGTTCACTGGAAAAGATCAGCAGCAAGGACACAGAAAGAACAGCTGTACCCTAAGTCCACAGGTAGGGTACATTCCATCTACTGCAGATGCTATCCAAGCACACTGCAGGGCTAACAACCTAGTCTTTAAATGTTTTATTTGTTTATTAATTATTTACTTATAAAAGTATCATGGCATTTAAAAACATGTTTCACTGAAAATCTGTCCTTAACCTTGTTTACTCTGAGATGTGAAAGTGGAGACATAATGCACAAGCTTTAAAAGATTAAAAAACATTCATTGAGTTTCACTCAGAAAGACCCTCTCCCTTGCCTCTTAATACTGCTAAGTAGAATGGCTCTACATAGGGAAGTCACTGCACCAGAAAGTTTGTTTCTTAATTCTTTGACCAGCCTCCTAATTTTTTTCTTCAATGTTCTAGAAAATAAACAGACAGATAAAAAAAAATCTCAAACAATATAACTGCTGAACTTAGCACTGTCAGACAGTACAAGATCAGAGCTATATGTTGTACTCCAGACATGGAACTGCTGTCAAAAATCTTCTAACCAATTCACTGCTTAACCAAACAAAAAGGTTGAGGGGAAAATTGTTTGGTGTTTTTTTGTTCACTTTTTAAAGTTGATTTGCTTAGTGGACATAATCTTTCATTATGGATTCCTTTTGGGATAAAATGTGTGGTTTCAGTCTTGAAAAACAAAACTAAATGATAAAGAAAACAAAACAAAGAAGCACAAACAACTTTTAACCTCTCTAGAAGCTCTTTGCTAGATTCTAGAAATCGCTTTACTAGATTTGGATAGCATATGTTATCTTTTAGAGATGCATAAGAATGTCCCCTAGGAATTATAGTCTTGTTTTCCAGTAGACCTTGGGGGATTTACAGGACACTCATCTGTTATTTTCCTTCCAGATTTAATTTTATTTATCCGAATGAAGATTTATTCATCATTTTTGCATGACCTTCCATTTTCTCCTTCTTCCTTATTTCCTGACCTCTACTAAATGATCATGAAGAAAACAACAGCTGTGCTGAAAGCAGCAGGGGTGAGAGGAAGGGGTATATTCTTGTCCACTTTCCTCACTAAAAATGGGAGGAAAGGAAAAAGAAGTCTGTCAAAAAAGTAATAAACAGAAATTTTGCATTTTGAAACTAACCTGCTTTGTAAAGTCTCACCATTATTGTGTGCATGTATGTAGAAGAACCTTGATATGAATGATATCATCTTCTGGATTGGCTTCAAGGGCAGTTAGAAATGCAACAGTTCTTTTAAATTCTCCATAATGCTAGCAAATTCTTTATGATCATTCAGTCTGGATGAAGTCAACTGACAAAGAACAGCTTTCCCTTTCTCTCTGAGCACAAATGGAAGACTTCATTCTTCAAACACCCAAAGCAAACCCAGGCTTGCTAGCAGATAAGTGCAAGTTTCTTAGGATGTTTAAATGGAATCGACAGTCCTGAAAAAACTGACAGAAATGTACAACTGAAGTGTTAGATCTAATGAGCATGGGGTGTTGATCTAGGTTTAATCATTGCATACTTTCATCCTTTTAATATTTATGTATTGTAGAATATATGTTATTCTATGTTAGAGCCATATTCTTTTATAGGTGTGTACCCCAGCAGTGGAAAGGTTTTTTCTTATGTTTAAATGAATTTCCTCTATTTCAGTTTGTGCCTATTGCTTCATGGTCTGTCACTGGGCACCACTCAGAAGAGTCTGACTCCATCATCTTTACTCCCCCCATCAGGTATACATGGATAAGATCCCTCTGAGCCTTCTCTTCTCCATGCTGAACAATCCAAGTTCTCTCAGCCTCTCCACATAGCTCCAAGCCCTTCATCACCTTTGTGGCTCTTTGCTGCAGTTGCTCTAGTATGTTCATGTCCCCTCCTGTACCAAAGAGTCCAGGACTGGGCCCAGCACTCCAGCCATGGAGTGCTGAGGAGAGGGGAAGGATCATACCCCCAACCTGCAAGTGATACAGTGCTGTTCCTGATGCAGCCCAGAAGAGGCTTCTGGCCTTCACCACAAGGACGCATTGCTGGCTCAAGGTCCACCAAGACCACCAGGTCCACCAAGACCATGAAGGTCTTTTCTGGAAAGTTGTTTGCCAAGACAGTCAACCCCCAGCCTGTACCAATGTGCACAATTATTCCTTCCTATGTGTCTTTTCCTCCAGGTTGCTAAGCTCCTTCTGAATGGCAGCATAACCATATGGTTCATCAAGCTCTTCTTGGTTTTGTACCATCTTCAAATTTGCTTTGTGTGCACTCTGTCCCATCATCCAGGTCATTAGTGAAGATGCTAAAGCATATCAGTTGCAGTATCAACCACTGGAGTATATCACTGGCCTCCAGCTGGACTTTGTGCCACTGATCACAACCTTTTGAAGCCAGGAGTTCAGCTAGTTTTCAAACCACCTAACCATTCATTTATGTAGCCTGTACCTCATCAGTTTCTCTGGGAAGATGTTATGGGATACAGTGCTGAAAGACTTACAGAAGTTTAGACAAATTACATCAATCCCTCTCCCTACATCCACCAAGCCAGTCATCTCAGGTTGGTTAGGAGTGACTCATAAATCCATGCTGACTACTCACAATCACCCTCTTGTGAAAAAAAAAAAAAAAAAAGTAGTATGTATTGAATAAAATACAAAAGGATGCTGAGTTTGCTACGAGTAATCATTACTATCTAGTAAGATGTATTTCTTTTACCAGCTACAATTTAGTGCTGCATGCACACTTCAGATATATATAGGCAGAATGTTGGAATTCCCCAAGATATTTTTAAGTTGCTACTCTACAAACCCCATTTCTTCTTTATATTAGTTAGTGTGGATAAAAACATTGTTTTATTGTACTGCAAGCACATAATTTGACTTACTAGCATCCAGGATCCCAGACATTAAGAGGTTTACATCGCTTCTTAGAAAAAATAACAGTTTTACTGGCTAAAGTATAACATTTTGTCTGCTTGGCCAATATAATTTCAGAAGCAAGCAAATCGCACATTTGGGTATCTCCAGTCTGAACTGTAAGGTTTTTGCAAGAGGCATTAAGGATTTTGTCACAATCACATCTTTCACAGTTGGTACTACTCTCCAGTCTCTGCAGTCTACTTCTCTCATCCCCATCATTCTTTATTCCTTTTATGTAACCCTTGTCTTCTGCCTTTGGTCTTTTACTCATATTTTCTACCCAGTATGTTCTCTGCCGCTTATTTCACCCCCACTTTTTTTTTTTCTTTTTCTGCTTTGACCCTTCTTGTTCAGAGATAGCACCATTTGTTAATGAGCATCACTCAGTTCAAATGCACATACTTTATTTCCCTATAGAAAAGTAGCTAAGAAGATGGTGAGCATAGAATTAAAAAAAAAAAAAAAAAAAAGTTACATTTTCATACATTGAAAGCAGTTATCTTAATGTAACCTCATTTCTGAAAGATCCAGTGATATTTCGCTTTGTTATAGTTTCTTTGAAATCAAGGAAAGAAGGCCATTGAGTGTTTTTTGTCTGTTACCATTGCTTAAAGTTTGCTGTGCATATATAGAGGGCATTTCTGTGTGAATAGTAATGGTGCCAATTCAAATGTAATTTCAGCTGGAAATCTGTCCTGAGTGAGAGTAGTTTCACTGGCAAATGGGGATTTTCTGTCTTTTTAGTCCTTTCACTGCTGAAGTTCTTTACAACACATGCACACACCGCTTCTTTTTTTTTTTTTTCCAGTGGGAAAAATGTATTCTTTTTGTGGCTCACTAGACTGCTGAAATATTTGAATCCGATTTTATTAAAGCTCATTGAAATATGGTATAACGCTTTCTTTCTTACGTACAGTGTTATGTCAGACAACATGTTGATTGCTAGTGTTTTGTATTATGTTGAATTGTAACTCAGTTTACACAGAACTTATTTTCTGCACAAAAATCAAGTGGTGAAAGATGATGCTCTGTGTCCGGATTATTTATTCTGAGAAGATGACAGATTGTTCAGAAGGTTTTCAGGAAACGGACGGTAGAATAGAAACAATTATGTCATCTTTCCTAGAATGACTGAACTTGCAGTTACAAGGCTAAGAAGTTAGGACTGGTTTGTAAGCTGGTGTAAATCATTGCAAATCCTCCTCAGTCAAAGCTATACTGAGTTAAGGATCATCCTTTTTACTGGGTGTCAGGATAAAAATGAATTGCTGCACCAGATTGCACTATCTAGTTTCAGAGATTTCAAAACATCAGTTGCATAAAAAAGTTTCAACAGAATTTGTGCTAACTAGTACATTTCAAAAGTCACTATCAAGGTGATGTACCAAACCAGATTATAACAACCCATTTACAAATTAACTTGGATACACAAATTACACCAGAAAAAACAAAATTAATAAAAGCCAGTGGTACATTTTCACCTTGACATAATGCCACAGGAAAGAAGGAAAACAAAGTTAATCTTAAAATGTATTCATCCCAGCCTACCAATTAATCAAGTGTAGCATCAAATAAGCTTTTGGCCTCAAACAACATGTCTTGTTTCTTACATAATCCAAAAAATAAATGTCTAATCACGTACCTTCAATATCCAACAAGCGGAAGCAAGGCAGATCCTTGAATTTGTATCTAGATATGAAGGCAGGCCTCAGTCTAGAAGAAAGCCCAAGGTTTCTTTTTGTACTCCTTCATTTTGCATCTTTCTACTCCCCTGTTGCTGAAACCTTGAAGCCTTTCCCTTCCACTTTCACTAATGGCTTCATTACCTCCACCCTCAATCTAAAGATTTAGAGGTGGGCCCAGATTTTATCGTAAAAATAATCTTATCTTGTTCTGAGTTCTCCACCCTACTGCATGCTTCACAACCCTTAAAACAAAATCCTAACCCTGTTTCCTGTACCTTTCCCACCCTTCTACTACACTTTCTGACACTTCTTTGTTCATTTCCTCTCCTTTCCTTGTGATTACCTAAAAACTCAGAAATCAGCTTGAACTCATTGCTTCAAAGGGTGATAGTGGTAAAGCTAAGAAGGGAAACGTCTTTGAGAGAAACGAGTAAGACTAGAAAAAGAGGAGTCAAAATTTCTGCTAAGGCCTCAGACTGTAGCCATCCTTACTATAAAAGCAGTGAGCAGACTGTGAACTGGAAGTAGAAGGAGCAACTTCTTTGTACAGTGGAAGGAATTTTTGAGTGTGAGAAAATTTCATGGATTCATAATGGACTAAATTTGTCACAGTTGAAACATATTCCTCCAAGGTAATTTGTCTTGCTAATTTTTTAATAGTCAGGACTATGTGGCTTGATGCACATTAACTCATTCACCTCCATAGCACCTCACTTTTGAATGCCTACTTTTAATGGGGTATTTTTACAGGACAGCAAAGTATGAACACTAACTGAACAACCTGCTACTCCACTTTTTTGAGACCCCACCTGGAGTATTGTGTTCTGGGACCTCCAGCATAAGAAGGACATGGACCTGCGTGGTGGTTTTACTCAGCTGGGCAGCCAATCTCCACCACAACCACTCTCTCATTCCAACTCCTCAAAGGGGAGAAAGTATGATGAAAAAAGCTAATGGGTTAAGGACAGGGCCACCAATTACTCACCAATTACTGCCATGGGCAAAACAGACTTAGCATGGGGTGATTGATATAATTTATTGCCTATCACTATCAGACTATCACAGTCAGACTAGAACAGTTAGAAACTAAAAGCAAACTAAAAACACCTTCCCCCATTCACCTCCTCTACCGCCTGCCCCCAGCAGCACAGGGGACTGGGGAATGGGGGCTGCGGTCAGTCCCTAACACTTCATCTCTGCCGCTCCTTCACGGTCCCTCTCTGCCCCTGCTCCACGTGGGGTCCCTCCCACGGGATGCTGTCCTTCCTGAACTGAGCCTGCAGGGGCTGCCCACAGGCAGCAGCTCTTCAGGAACTGCTCCCACATGGCTCCGTACTACGGGGTCCATCCCCCAGAAGCAAACTGCTCCAGCGCTGGTCCCCCACGGGCGGCAGCTTCCCCCACACCCCCTGCTCCTGCGTGGGCTCCTCTCCACGGGCTGCAGCTCCGGCCCGGGGCCTGCTGCTGCGGGGACTCTCCATGGGCCGCAGCCTCCTCCAGGCCACATCCACCTGCTCCACCGGGGGCTCCTCCACGGGCTGCAGTGTGGAGATCTGCTCCATGTGGGACCCATGGGCTGCAGGGGGACAGCCTGCTCCACCAGGGGCCTCTCCACAGGCTGCAGGGGAATTTCTGCTGTGTGCCTTGAGCACCTCCTGCCCTCCTTCTGCACTGACCTCGAGGTCTGCAGGGCTGGTTCTCACTCCTCACTCTCCCAGCTGCTGTGGTGCAGCAGGTTTTTTTTCCCTTCTTAAATCTGCTCTCACAGAGGCACAAGCAACATTGCTTATTGGCTCGGCTCTGGCCAGTGGTGGGTCCCTTTTGGAGCTGGCTGAAACTGGGTCCTTTTCTGACATGGGACAGCTTATGGACTCTTCTCACAGAAGCCACCCCTCCAGCCCCCAGCTACCAAAACCTTCTCATGTAAACTGAATACAACCTGTTGGAGAGGACCCAGAGGAGTCCACAAAGGTGATCAAGGGGCTGGAACACCTCTACTATGATGACAGGCCGAGGGAGTTAGGGTTGTTCAGCTTGGAGAAGAGAAGGCTCTGGGAATATCTCATAGCAGCCTTCCAGCACATAAAGGGGGCCACAGGAAAGACAGTGAGGGACTCTTTGTTGGATAGTGTAATGATAGGACAAGGGGTAATGGTTTTAAACTAAAAAGCTTTAGATACAAGGAAGAAATTGTTTACTCAGGGTGGTGGGGCACAGGACCAGGTTGCCCAGAGAAACTGTTGATGCCCCATCCCTGGAACTATTCAAGGCCACGTTGGATGAGGCTTTGAGCAAACTGGTCTAGGGGGCAGGTGTTTCTGCCCATGAGCTAGATAATCTTTAAGGTCCCTTCCAACCCAAATCATTCTATGATTTCATAAAGCAGAGGTAAACTGAATGTGCTTTCCTGTATGCTGCATAGCTGTTGTAGTGTGTCATCATTAAGATGCAGGTAAAGAACACCACTGCATCTTGCTTGTTTTGCTAAAGAAAGATACTTGGTTTAAATGCTTGATTTTAAGTTTAACAACAAGTACAACAAATGTCTATAAAAAATATTCGAAGTTCATTCTTTTATTTTTGCTCTAATGTTAGACCTAGAAGTAAGGACCTGCCATCCCTATTCAGCATTTCATCTGCATCTAAATTTTATGGCAGAAATAAGAAAATAAGCTGTTTAGGCCACAGCCTTAAATGGCTAACATCAGTCTTATCTAATGCCTTAAGACTTTATTTTTATAGTTAAAGCATCCAACCCATCAATTTTTAAATTTACCAAGCCTTGTACAGAATGCCACAGAATGCAGAAGGTTTTTCAGCCGGACATTTAAAGAGAAACATACAGAGGTAACATTTTCTATTGATATTGCCTCACTATGGAATCTTTTGAATTAGTGTCCATGTACTAAGATTCTAAACGGAGCTTTAGCCATTAAACAAATATGGAAAGGAAAAATGCAGACCTTATGTGTGCATTGAAAAAGAAATAAGCTAAACCCAGAAATAGTTATGTCTTCTGCCTAGTAATTATACAAACACATTTTTTATTTATAAAAATGTCCTATCCTTGAGCTCTTGGAGTGCCTCATAAATGTTAAAAACAAAAATGTTGGCCAGATGAAAAAACAAACTGTCCATCAGAGAGAGTGCAAACAAGAATGATGCACTCTAAACTAACATTGCTTTTCAATTCAAAAATTGAATTTGCACTCAGGAGTACAGTTCCAAGTTTATTGGCCTGTTTGGATTTTTGCAGTTTCTTTTACAACAAGCTGTCACATGTTCTAACACAAAATGCAAATTCCCAGGAGCAGATCCTATTACAAAGTTTATATCAACTTCTTATCATTATTAAAGGTAAACTGAGTGTAAGTAAATTAGGGTCTGGGGACAAATTATCTAGGAATTCCAGAGAGGAAGTCAGCACTGTGTTTTTGCAATGGTTGTTGTGAGGGCTGGGTATGGTTTGTTTGTTTGATCGTTTTAAGTAGTTGGGAATGAAGGCAAGAGAAACTGGGAGGGAGGGAGGCAGCTGTGTCTGACACTAGCAAACTTAGGTTCAGTGCTATGTAAATCTTCAAGATCATTATGTTAGTGTGTCTTTGCATTTCCTCTGAAGTCTGATACCTTAGTCTGATAGCTGCTTCAGTCGTTGCATAAGCCCCTTGCAAGTAAGCTTCATAATTCACTGTGATTCTTTCAGGAACATATTTGTTAATAAGCGTTGGCCTGAGTGACTCACAAACTGCTGATGGGTCCATCATTTAGAAAGAGAGGGTGCAATCAGGGGAATGTTTTTCCCTGATACAGAGTTTTTGAATGAGCTTGGGCAAATCTCTGAACTTAGATTTTGTAATAGTATGATGTCATTTAAGATCTGTTTGCAGAAAGCGATGTAGGTGTTTCAATCAAGAGTATTTGGCATGGTCTGCTTAGAACCATGTGGCCTCACTGTCATCTTACAATGCCATGAAGCTCTGAGCAGCAAATACCACATATTAAAAGTTAAAAACCTAGGCCTCCTGGAAACACGTGGCATGAAAAACAGCTTTAGCTGTGTGGAATTAAATGCAAGTGAAAATAGTGGAGGGGAAATATGGGTAGCCAAGTCAGCTCAGTAATACCTCCCTCTTCCCAGTGTCTTCAGCCACTAGTTCTGTGCCTCCCAGCCATCAACCTAGTATTGAGAAAAAAGATTCCCTTCTTATTTTTAAAAAACCTATAGAGGAAAGAGTATCCATAAGAAATGAGGGAGACACAAGCTTCTCCCTGCTCACCTGACCTGAAACAGGGCCTTGAAAAAACAGTTGCCTAAGCAGGAGGCAGGTGACTTTGCCTCCATGAGCTGCAGTTTCTTGCTTGATGGATCTGTTCCTTTTTCTGTAAGTAATAAAGAGTGAAGGACAAGCTTATGGTACAGCTCCAACACATTTCCCTGAGGAGTGGTAACCCAAGTTCAAACCTCTGTGTCAGTCATTAGATAATTGCTTAAACAAAAGAACTGCTCCCACAAGAGAAATCTAAGCTCTAGTTTAAATAACTGAAAATCAGACAGGAGAGGACATTTAGATAAAAGGTGGAAAATTCAAGCATAAGACTGCAGTGAAGCAGTCCTTCTGAGATTTAAGGTGAACAATGCCAAAGCCAAGCCAAATGCTTTTGTTGTGAAGGTGGCCTTTCTAATTGCCCTCTCCTACAAGACCAGCAAAAGTTTTGCCTGCCCTTCTGCGTTCCCATGAGGGGGACAAGAAGCACTCAGGTGCTAGTAAAAACAGTGTTTTGAGAACATCTGTAACTGCTGGACAAGAGTTGACAACAGAGACACATCTCTGAATCACATCCTTAAGAGTACATTTCATTAAATGTTAGTGGGACTTAGATTTTGATGGCACAGATCTACAAGGACAAAAGAAGCTTCCCCCTTGATTTTGGGGGGATTAAGGTAACTGGTTTTCTTAGGGAATATAAACTGTAATTGCTGTTTGAGAATCCAGACAGATCAAGGATAGCTTTGTAAAAGTCTTTTTAAACTGTGTTTTTTTATTGTTTTGTTTTGTTTTTAAAGTTATACAATTATTAATTAAGAAAATCACTTCTCAAATGCAATTTTTAGGAAGCAGCAATGAAAAATTATAAAATAATTCCCAGGATCAATAATTGCAATTAAATTGCATTTAATTACGGTAATTATGAACTTTGAATTATCAAATTCAAAGGATTAAGTAACATAGGTTGTTACAATTTTTTCACATCAAATGATGAATGCGTTTTATGTCAGTGTTACCCTGATCATCAAAGAGTTTGCTCATATTTGGAATTGTCTAAATTATATGTTCACACCTCTTTTCTTTGAAATCTAAATTAGTCACTATTATCAAAATCTAGCTGTCATATGTATGATCTACTGTAAATCTTTAAGCATCAAGGGATGATAGAATGCATCTTTCAATTGTTAATGTTGGTTTAAAACACTACTGAAAGCACTATGTCCATAGAGCTTTCTTTAGGAAATTTTAACCAAATTAATCAAAGGAAGCATTTATTTGTGTAGCTAAAAGGTAATAGAACAAAATATCATATAGGCTAAAAGTACCTTCTGTGTGACATAATTAGTTAAATTAAATATAATGAACTGTGGATTAGCATTTGAAAATACAGTTAACAAGCTTTTTCCTGTCAGAAGATTGCTCAGAGTTAATTAAGTCTGTTTCTCTTTTTGTATTGTACACATCCTTGAATTATTTCTAAGTATTACAGAATCATTTTACCATATCACAGTCTGTGCATTATGTTCAGAGATTAATCTGTGAAAAGAGATGGATAGTGTTCACTTGATCCAAATAAAATGTAAATTCTGGAGAAATGCTACACTGGTGGGGGGGTACAGTTTCTTATCAAATTTTTCATATTAAATAATTCACATATTAGTTATGTGATAATATTTTTTGAAAAGGATTTGCAGCTACAGTTACACACTTTTCAAGTTTTTACCAGTGCTTGATAGGATGTAGGGAGGTCTATGAATTCTTTTTTTTTAAGTATCTTGTAACATGTCCATCACCACAATACCACAGTATTTAAACACAGTCCAAAAGTACTTTAAATGAGTTATCTATAGCATAAATGTATCTCATTCTTTTTCAAATCCCCTGTCAGGAGAGGCATTTTTTTTCTGTTATGCTGTGTCTTTTCACAGGATGCTTGATCATGTCTGCTTGATCATGTCTTCATGTCGGTTCATATCTTCAGACAAACCCTAAGAAATTTACTATCATACAGACAGATTTTACCCTTTTTCTTTTTACTTGTTGTACAATTTGATTTTACCTTTTTAGAAAACGTATTTTGCCTAAGAAACAAAGCAATCTACTACAGTAGCAAATTGCTGGGTAATCTAGTGGTAAGTCGTTGCGTACATTGATGCATATGCAGTACAAATAAACTTTCCAAAAATTCATTTTTAGATAGTAAACAGGTCTGGTGAAAGACCGTTAAGAAATACCATAGATACTCTTGACAAAAGCAAGAGTCAACTGCCCTTCTGAAATCTTGGTGCATATGAGATCGCAGAAGTCACAAAAAAGGTTGAAGGAATGTAGTAGGTTCTACTGCAATTGCTGACTACAGGAATGAAATAAAAAAGGGTATCTTATAAAAAAAATAATAAAAAAAAAATTAAAAAAAAGAGTTATCATGGGTCTGGGACTGAATACAGAAAGAATTTATCCAATATTATCGTAACGTTTACATAAAATATGCTTTTATAAAAGTATAACTGTTCATTATAAATGAATTCCAGCCCTTAAATAGTGAACAGAATTATCCTTATAAGGCTGTATATCTAGTATAAATATTCAGCACCAGTTTTCGAAACATGCAGAGTCCCAGGGCCAATGCACAAAACATTGGCAAAATTATAAATCTGCATGTTTTACTACATTAATTACCATTATAAATTTGAACTTTTTTTTTGCACAAAGAGGCTTGTTTTCCTAAGCAACTATGGTAATTTTATGTTCATGTCAGGAGCTGCAATTTTGCATGGTTTGGATATATTTCTGCTTTCATAATCAGACATTCTATATTGACTCATATGACAAAAAATATATTTGAAAAACAACAACAACAACAAGAAAACACCTAGATTTAGGGCTTACAATATACTTTACAAAATCAGCACAATAGTGGAGTGAAATTCAGTGAGCTAATGTCCAGAATGCTAAACACACACACACATACACAAAATAAATAAATAAATAAATAAATAAAAGTAATAGAAAGACCGTAATAATTTCAAACCAAATTAACTAAGCACTAGTTGCACTAGTTATTCTTTTAACTTCTTTAACAGCTTTAAAATCATATTTCTCTTCCTTTTCATGACAATTCAGTTTATAACAAAACAAAGAACTCAAGAGGCTCCTAAACAGATTAATGAGTCAGTGTCTCTGTCATTCTCAAGATCAAATCAAGTTTCAAGCTTTTATGTGCCTAGCAATCTTGAAGCAAATCTTTGAATGTCTCAAAATAGAAACTGCGGCAGAAGTTTCCATCAAAGCCCCATCCATACAGGCAGGCACAGGTTTGTCAATAGATGTGACACATGATTCATGGTACATTAATTAGTACGTGATTTATGCTTGTAACTTGGTTGAAGGAGCAGCTGCTTGTCTTTTCAGCCAATATCCCAGAACTACATAAAAAGAAATGTAAATAAACTTGGTAATATATAATTTCACAGCATACTTAAGCATTTAGATTTAGGTTTTAGCTTGGGATTCATCTCAGGTCACTTTCATTGTACTGGATTACAGATGTAGGTATGGATATTTTAGGTAAATGGCAGAAGTTTTCATTAACTGAAGAAGGGATAAGGCTTCTCATAAGGGTGCCAGTTCTTTTTACTCTTGAAGTATCAGTTTCTCTTCCTTGATTAAAAAGGGAGCATACCTGACTAAAGTCGATGGAGTAACTAACTTTAAGATGCTTATGAT
Organism: Cygnus olor; assembly: GCF_009769625.2. Lineage (NCBI taxonomy): Eukaryota > Metazoa > Chordata > Aves > Anseriformes > Anatidae > Cygnus > Cygnus olor. The sequence goes on along the minus strand of NC_049169.1, from coordinate 25,339,501 downwards.
GTGAAATGGAGACAGGCTTTGGGATCTGATAGCCTCTTGCACTGAGGATCAGAAAACTATATTGTGTTAGTTTTATATTGCATTTGTTCCCAATAAGTTCAATAAGAGATATTGTCTCACTTTGTTTTCTGTTTAACAACCAGCATTTGGGCTTTATGAATTGCTAGGTATTGCACTTAAGAAAACATAATGAAGAAATCAAAGCTGTGAAGACAGTAGAAGAAAGCAAAATGGACAGATAATTAATTTAGCTCTTTTTTTTTTTTTTAATTTTATTTCTGTGCTCTGAAAAAAATCTTAAGACTGCATAAGTCAAAGATCAGTGGATGCAAGAGCTCTTTACTTGTTCATTTATTTTGTAACATACGTAGTGTCACTATTTTACCTAAACGTGACTACTTTTAAGTGTGATGAGAAGCCAGATTTTAGTACAAGACTTTCCATTTCAAAGGTTCAGGTCCATCAAAAGGGTTTAATGCATGATAAAGTCTATTTTATGATTTTTCTTCAAGTTCTGTAAAAAAGGAGAGGTATTAATAATATTGTGTATGTTTGTTTTATATTGCAATTCAAATGTTCTTTTATGAATGGGACAAAAAAAAAATCTCCATCATTGTCTCTCTGTTAATGTCTATATATACACCATCAAATTTCTGACAAAAGTGTGAAGGCAGGCCGTTGATTATTAAAAATGTTTCCCCCAACAAAATTATATAAAAATAATGAAGATCACCACAATATTAGGCCTGGTTCCACTAAGAAACTTAAGTATTGTGATGATGAGGGATTAACTTCACACCTTAAGTAATTTGGCTTCCTGAATTTGAACACACCTTCTACTTCTGCTTGTAAGTTGTATTTTTTATGCACAATAAAGCACAGTGCACAAACCCGCATGTTAGAGCTGCCTAAATGTCCCTGGACTGAAAACAGCACCATTACTTCAATGCTACACAAGCAAATAAAGTCTGTACTTCAAGGCCAGTTAATATTTTGTGCTGGAGAAACATACCACCAGTGCTTACCAGATGTAAGCGTGGTTCTATGCTGACACAATCTTTGTAGAATTCAAAGAGACCCAATATGCCAATGGTTTGTGCGGTTAAGACATTCAAGTAAATTTAGAAATGCAAGAAAACCTAAATCCCATCCAATTAGGCATCTCCATGGGATTGAAATTCATAGCCTGGTAGTTGTCACATAGATATATAAAAAGTCTGTGGTCCCTTTTGAGAGTGGATAATTGAATCACTCTTTCCTTTTAAAACATCAGAGTACCAAAAGGATGGAGACAGTCTGTGTGCATTTGCCTAATGCTCTGGTTCTGGTCATCTAAACAGTAAGTTACCCAGGCTCAAAGACTTTCTCATCCTTAATTTCTGGCTTGAGGAAAAGTCAGTGTTCCTTTGGCACAGACAAACCCAGTGTTTCTAAAACAAAAGAATGAGTGAATGCCAGGAATGTCCATCTTTTGAGTCATTACTCTAAATCTGCTGTTAAGCACAGTGAAATCCAAACCAAAAGTACTTTTTCAAAGATGATTCATTTTATCCCCTTTCAGTGGCTGGTGTTAGCTGATTGGTATTTTGATAAACACATGAGGTTTTTAATAAATCTGACACTAAAAGGTGTTTTTTTTTTTTTTATATATATATAGTTGTAATATTACATTTCTTTGCAGCAAATGGTTCATTGTTTTCCACTTTGTGCAGTAAATTTATGTCAGTTTAAGTGAACAGCTCATTTGTAGCTGAAAGTAAAATAAAGCTGAAATAAATGGCTACTAAATTGTAATAGTCACTTACAGAAAGTAAGGCAGACCCTTCTAAATTGAAAATATTTTGCTCTAATAATATTCAAAAGGTTCAGCACTATAAGGTTAACTTTTTTTACTAGCAGCTAAAGCAGACTCAAGCCATTTCTATTTCATTGTAAACTGGATTATTTCTGGAGTGATCCAGATGTACGATACAAAGGTATACTTATTCATGTTCTACCACTCCTCATTTGTGGCCAAAAAAGTTCCTCTAAGGATCTTTCTATGTTTTGTAGAACCTTAGTAGAAGAATACAATCAAAACTTCAGTGGGAATGAATAATACATTCTAATTCCTCTGATTATAAATCATGGACTCAACATATATCTAAAGATCATTTGCATTGAAATCAAGCCAAACTCTAGGGTAGCAGCCCTTGTAGTTGTAATTTGAAGAGATGTTCTGAAAAATCTAATGTAAAAGCTAAACTGAGGCAGAAGTTCTAGATACTCATAAAAAAGACACATATCTCTGTGAACATCTAGAGCTGTAGAACAGCTCTTTAAAAAATAAGTAGCCAGGGATATTGTTGATCACTCATCTACTATTAGTTGTCTTGTTTTATTTTTTTCATGCAGGTCAGCAACTTGTTCATTGTTATAATCATTAATCAGTTATAAATTCCTGGAAAATATAATCCCATCAGACTCCATGGCAAAACTCCACTGAAGTCTGTGGATCAGAATTTTTTTCTGAAGGCACACACAGAGACATAGTTTAGTGTGAGAAGGAAATATAGAGTTGGACTGTAGAACAAAACTATCCATCAGATGATTTGCATATTCCATCACACCCTGGAAGCTAACAATACTTTTTAAAGCTACTAAAGGGTATATTGAAAATAACAAACATTTAGATTACTAGTATAATATATATATATATAAATGATTAGTAAAACCACTGAGCTACTGAATGGTATACCATTCATGTCAAACACCTGGTCTACTCATCTAATTTTGCCTTGTTCTTCAAATACCAGTTCTGTACTCATTCATCTTAAATGTAATAATGTTTAAAGAGATAGCTGTTGGCAAAATTTTTGAATGTGACCTGATGTATCTCTTTCAGACTGAAATTATTAAATGCCCACTTTTATATGCAGTGCTGGTGTTTTCAATTTCTGTAACTTTTTTTTTTTATATATATATATAGGTAGATATAATACAGAAAATTTTATACTGCTAGCTAAATATGAACTGGGTACTTAAAGAAATAGTCATTGCAAGAACAGATTTTCTGGTTCAGAAAGTGACCTTATGGAAAAAATAGTAGTAGAAGTAATGGAAGAACTAATGAACTATTTTTCTGTTGTGCTGTGGCTCACACTTGGATTTTCTGACATCTTAAACTGTAATCTCTAATTGAAGCTTTTTCTGTTTTGGGGGTGTTCATAACATATCTTTCTTTCTTGCATGAATTTTCTCATGTCTAATTAGAGGTTAATTCATACTCCATTCAATTCCTCATTGAATATATTAATAGGTTGTTCATATTTAGCAGTAATCTTTAAAAATTTTTGAGGAACTTTTTATATTTGATATCATCATTTCTCTATCAAATTTGGTAGACTTTGGACAATGGGTTCAAAAGTTGATTGGAAATTGACAGATACATTCAGCATTATAACTTTTTTTTTTAACAAAAACTGCCAAAGAAATGCAAAACTGAGGACAATCTGAAAAAAATAATAATAATAATACAAAAAGATTGGGATTTTATTTATATTTATTTATTTTATTTATTTTATTTATTTTATATTAGTTTTCCTAAACTGGTGTTAATCAGTAAAACAAGGTTTTGGTTCTTCAAACTCAGTAACCAGTACCGTATAGTTGGTCTGTGAAGGCTTACTACCTACCTCAATGTCCTCATGGCCTGAGAATGTTATAAGCTGAGAGCATGGTGGTGACCTACCATCTTTATAGCCTCAGACCTTCCACGGTCTTCACTTGAAAAATGCTTGAAGTCAATATGTGTATGTGAAGTCAGTAAATGTGTTAAGGCATGTGGCATCCCAGCAGGCTCTGGCTATGCCTGCCACCGCAGCTGAAACATCAGTGCTGACACAGCAAATCTAGTCTTTTAAAAGGTCTTGAGATGTCCCTCAAAATACACTGAAATCAATGAGAATATAGTAGTAGCCAATAAATTCCAGATGAGGCATTTTCAAAAATGTTCCAAATTACGGAAGATTTTTTTTTTCATTTCTACTTTTTCCTCCATCAGGAATCACATTTTCAGACAATCAAGAAAATATTTAACATACTGAAAAGTGCTTTGTTTCTCACTGAAATTTAAAACTACCAATATTTAAAAGCAGATCTGAAAACTTGATTATTATGTGGAAAAAATCTGAATGATGCCTCTTTTAAAGAAAAGAATGCACTTACTACTCCCATGTCTTTTCAATTTAATACATCTACAAAGTATACATAATATAGACAGAATAAAAACAATTAAAGTAGTAGAACTTATATCACTTTTACGTTTGTTTAAAATATATCAGATTTTCACAAAGAACAAAAATGTCAGGGGTAACTTTATTTTCCAAGGCACGTACACATTTTCTTAATGAATACCAAAGACAGAAGTATTCAGGAGTAAAACTGATTTTCAATCTTTTTTTTTTTTTGTCTTCTAATGACAAATCAAAGTTTAAAGAAAATGTGGAGCAGCCGAATATTATCTCTAATCACCCTTATCTGTTGAAAAAAGTGATTAAATCTCTAACATAAACTCTGAAATCTCCTTGAAGATTTAGAATTGTACGCACACCAAACTACATAAAAATAACTTCTGCTTATTTTCAGATAATTAATATGCATTGACTTCTGTTAATAATTACATTGTACTTAATGTGTTTTTCTCTTCTCATTGGTGAAGTGTATCATCATAAGGAACATTGAACAAGTAATTGATTCCCTTTAGTTTAGCAGCCAAACAGCATAGAAAGAAAAAAAAATATTTTCAGCTCTACTAAATACTATTGTATTTGACAACAGTTGAGTTTTTCTGATTATGAGTGGGGTTTATACCATCTTTAATTCTTTTTTTTTTTTTTCCTAAATAAGGAAAATGTAAAGTTAAAATTCTAAGTATTTTTCATATGTTTCACAGCCAGCTGTTTGCAAATAATTCATTTTTATTTCATTTTTAAAACATTCCTTTTCATCTGAAATTATTAATTCGAAATTAGAAAAACTCAGAAGTGACACCAAGTATTTTTGGTGAACAACATATAATTTAAAGATATATGCAATCAATGGATTATATGTATAATCAGTTTGTTGTAAGTAATCAATATAATCAATAGATTATAATTTCTGAAACATTTTGCTCAACTTCACTCACAACCTACCTGAGAGGGATTACAGTTCCTTCCTTACAAATGTAGATATGAAATACAGGATAGGTTGCCTTATTCCAAACTTGATGTTATGAGGGTTGATATCTGCTGATCTGCTACACATTTATCTATCATTTTTAAATTATCAGAAAACATGGGCACACATACACACAAAAACAAAAACATAGAAAACAAAAAAACTTCTAAACATTTATGAAAGTGGATTTGGTCTTGCCAAAAGGAAGTGGGAGGGAAGATTAGTGCATACAAATGTCTGAGAAAGCAGCAATCTATTTCCTATCTTACCCATTATGAAATGTTATAAATCGGTATCTTCAGCAGAGCAGGAGTAACTACCCTTTTCAAGTGTGGCAGCTGGGAAAAGATGAATTGTTCAAAGGCTTTCCCCTCTCCTCCACTCCTATGTCATCTAAACTCATTTATCTAGTGAACAACCTTTTTCTGTTTGGTGGCCAAATGTCTGCTCTGTAGGGAAACCAGTGCAAGCAAGTTTAACTTGCATGCCCCAGCTGTGGTAGTGTGCAAGCCTCCTCCAGCCTCTTCCAGCTGATGCAGCAGCAGCCTTTAATGGTCCATAATTATGCCCTTCTCAGAATTATTTACCTAGCATTTTTAAAAATGCACACAGAAGTGAAGTCTTCGTTAAGATTTCCTTTATTTGTCTCAGTAGTTATTGACTCTATTCCTCTATATGATAATGTAAATCACTTTTCTGAGGAGAGTTGACTTACATTAGTGTAAACCTGCTTGGAAAGAAAATCAGAGTTGCTCCATTTGTGGGAAACAATATCTTTTCTTTCTAAATGAGTAGGAAGGCTTCTACAAATTGATCGAAACTTCCATGAATCTTACCTTTCAATATTACTGTAGATTTAAAAATAGGAAGACAACACAGTCCCAATCTACAAGAAACTTGTGCAGAGCTGTTCATCCAAAGCAGGCACCATATACAAACAATCCTTGTCTTCAAGGTGTCATAGTCCAGGCCCCTTTGAGCATGAGAGACCCCTGTTAAAGAGATGTTCAAGACCCTTTTCATTCTCAAACACTAAGTTGTACAAGTGCAAAAGACATCATCATGTGCAAAACAAATGAGTGCAGCTGAATACATGCCCAAAATATACAAATTTATTTATTCAGGATTTATGCACAGGGAGGTAGCTTCTACATTTCCGGATTGGGGAACATCTGGAAAATCAGCAGGTTGCCTTGGATATATGGGGAAAGAACAATTTCATATGTTGTTTGTATAACATTCAGGGTTCAGCTGAGGAACAGTGTTACATGAGACATCTGAACTTTAGCGTGAGTAGGACAGAAGGTGGATTAGGACAAATATCTGGCTCCATTGAACATATATCTTTCAATGTTACTGTCCATTTCATCAGCAACTTCCTACTATTTTCAATAACCTCATCTGGGCTGTTCATGTGAATAATTTGAGCAGGCTATCACCCTAAATTGATTAGTTTGCACCTTCAGTGTAATTAGCTCCTTATGTTCCTTTGCTAGAGGCAAATTCTGTTATATTCCAGGTAGCTACACAGTTGTCTTCCATTCTGTCCCTCTTTTAGGTTGCTCTGGAAGGTAAACTGCACTCTAAAATTATTGCTGCTTTGCTCTGTAGAGAAATAGGTTAATGAAAGTATACTTTTAGGGAGAAAAGAGCTATCTGATGTAGAGCTATGAAACTAATTCTTCCTCTATTATTGAGATTCTTCTTTTATTTTCTCAGATCTAATTCTCATTTAAATTATTTGTTTTCATAGACCACATATTTCATGAGTAATGGCTGAAGAACAATACATAAGTATAGGTTGGTAAATATTAGGACTGAATTTTAGAATCTGAAGATTTAACAAGTTAGGATCTTGCTTCTGCTGGATTTTGATTTTGATTTAAAAATAAATAAATTACAAACTGAGCTATATATCTGCAAGTTTATTCTGTTGCACTCTCTAAAGAAGTCTTTCACTGTATATCCTTCTAGGTATGGAGTGATATAAGTTAGTACTAAGCCTATTTAAAATAGTTGTTGTACTATGGTAACAGTGGCACAGAAACTGTACATTGCAATGTAAACTGCTGGAGGAGGACAACTTCATTTTGCTTTCATGGTAAACAGTATGGGTAGGTCACCTATAGATGCATAAAGGAAATGTTAGCACCATTAGAACAATCATTGGATTACTATTTCTCAAAAATTACAATAAGAATAAAATTAGGGGAGTCTTCTAAATTGTTGAAATTTAATAAAGATATCTCAAAGTGAGGTCGTTCTCACTGGGACGGGCAATACCAGTACGCTAAAAGGAAGGTCACTTTTATGTAATGCTAATCACATAAACCTCTCAAATATGATTGTTGTGATAAAGCATTTTATAGATCTTTGCATTATATGACCTTTATTTGTATTAGCATTATAAATAATGTGAGGAGAGGAGAATAGCTTTGTAGATTTTTGACTGAGAACAGACAGTCCAGAACATCATAAAATGTTTTGACAGTAGATTTTTAAATAGGAAACCATCTAGGAAATTTACACAGGACACTCATCTAAACATTAGTGTAAATAAAGTCTATATTACTGCATGTTTTTATTGTGTCTTCCATGCATACAACAAATACAACAATTTTATTTTTTTTTAATCCTGAGTGAAAAATTGCTGTAACTACAGAGTATATTTATTTAGTTAGTTTTTTTTTTTTTTTTTTTTTCCGAATGGCACATTATCTTGCAAACTCTAAATGATGGTCATTGTTGTGATGTTTATTACTAATGCATGACCTGCAGAGTGACAGCCTGTAAGTGAAAACATGAAGACCAATCTTTAGTGGTGCAACTGAGACAGAAGTGCTGTGGTAGTCAAAGGATTTCTAACATTTTACATTATATGAGAATCTGGCCCTCAGTTCCTAGCCTTCAGGGTGCTCATACTCTCAAACTACAAAAGCACAACAGATGTGCTAGGGGTTGATAGATACCCCTAAAGCATAGAGGAATTCAAGAGTTACAGTGATAAGGTATCACAATTTATGACATGGCTCAGTTAATAGTCCTGGGAGCTCAGAGGGAAAATTCATGTTTAGTTTTAAGATGCTTCTCTAAAGGGTAAATTCTTCTTTTCTGTAACTGGCAAGACATTGTTTTACATTGGCTTAAAAAAAAATCTTTAGACATATCTTTTTTTTTCCTATTGTTTCCAGTCTTTTCCCTTTGTTTACTTGAAGTTTCATTCTATTCCTTGCTTTTCTGTCTCTTTCTATGCTCACCCTTGCCTCTTTCCTCATAATACCTGAGATGAACTAGAAGGGTAAATTCAGGTAGAGAGCATGACAAGGCTCTGAATGTACAGTCAGGAGACCAGAGTGCAGTTCAAATATGATCCAAGGAGCTGGATGTGTCTCACGTCTGATAAAAACTACTGTAACAATGCGTTCTTCTCTTTACATGTGAAAAGATTTATCAGTAGTTTATTACATTATTTATTCAGTAGGCATCATTCCAGAAGACATCTTTCTGTTTTTCCCCAAAAATAATCAGAACAATTTTCTGCTGTAAATACAAGAGATAAGTTGATAGGTTTAGTTATTTTCTGTAATAACAGAGCAAGTAATAAGGCATAAGGCTTTTCCACCTCTGTCCCCTTATGGGAATAATAATATGAGCCTTCAGGCCTCTGAGGTCATAAATCTCCTAAATAGGAATCAAGAACCATGTTCTTCCTAATTTATCATATTGTCAGTTATTATAGATATCCTTTCATCTAAACTCTCCTTGCTCTATATCTTGCTCATCTTCTTAAGGCAACTCTGTTGATCACTGTTATGCATCTTACATTTCTGCGTTTACTTCTGGCTCTTCTTACATCCACTTCCACAACTTTGTCATTCTCACCACCCCCTCACACCTCCTGTCTACTGGTCCAGTGATTTCTTACTGCCAGTCCCACCTCCCTATTTAGGTTGAATAATATCTTACCCAAAATACTTTCAGATACTAAAATATTGTGCTAGAATGGATTTCTCAACCAGTGACAAATTCAACCTTTCTCATCTCACCTAACTTTGAAGATAGTATTAAATTCCTAATAGCTGATGCGGATCACCTGTCACAGGCTAAATTATGTCTCTGTTCTTTGTAGCTTTTTTTCTCCTACTGATCATTTTGCTTTTCTTTTGGCTAGTGTACAATTTGCTTAAATAATTCACTTAAATTCTGGTTGTGTAAATATCTGAAGATTTAAACATAGAAAGTTTCAGGATGATTGCTTCATTTCATTTCAGGTTACTGATAAACTCACCTCCTCCTTTCTTTTATTGGAAAGTTTCAAAAAAAAGTACTAAATGATTTCCTGGTGAATGCACAACATTCTATTTTTGATTCTTAAAACAGCCTGTATCATTATTCATTCTAGATATTGATGAAAAATTCCTGAATAAAAATTTATATATCATACAGTTAAATAACTTTATAAATAAACCTATAAGCTAGAACACTCAGTAAATTGATAGATTTTATGTTTTTAAAGATTCGTTCTAACAACTAATAGAAATGCCTTTATTTCTCTACTTTTCTGAACAGTGATGGTCGTTTCTAGACACAAGATGAAAACCTGAAAAAAAAAATAAAAATAAAAATAAAAATAAAAATATCTCTCTCTGTAAGTTTCCATAAGCCTCTTTCTCCTTAAAAAGCTCCAAAATCCTTAATGTCAATAAAATAAAATAAAATAAAATAAAATAAAATAAAATAAAATAAAATAATAAAAACCAACCATTCTTAAAAATTAAGATATCATTAACCTTTTTAAAACATTTTACAAATGCTAATTTTAATGCCATGTAATTAAAACTCCATGGAATGTTGTACATCGAGAGCAAATGTTTTCTTTTATTGTTTGTTGTAATGTAAGAAGAAATTCATAAATGCTTCAAAACTTGGACAAAAATGTGTCTATAAATAGCAATCAGTATCAGTGAAGCACAGCAACTTAATCTCCCCTAGAATCTGTTCTGAGCACAAAGTTAGGCTGAAGGACACGAAACTTGTTTTGTTTCCCATTGTCTTCCCATAACTGTTGTCACTCTAAACATTCCCCTGTTCTCCACTTGTCTCATACTCCCCTAATCTATCTGTTTATGACTATTTTTCTCATTCTTGACATCTCAGGTTCCTACTTTCCTTCCTCTGATAAACAGCACAGTAGTCTTTCCCTTGAATTTTCATCCTTCTAATCTACTGAGAACCCAATCTGACCTTAGGCTCCATGAAAGTATAGAGAAAACACTTTTTTAAAGGGTAAGGTTACCTTTCAACCATGCTCAATCTTTCTGAATAAATTTATTTATTTATTTATTTATTTTTCTGTAACAACTGCTGTTACTCACTCCCTACACATATATACATATAATAAGATAATAAGAATAATAAGATACGTATAATAAGATAGCATATTGGAACATAAAGCAAACCTGTTGTTTGGAGCTGTTAGGTAGACACATTGTCCTTGATCAATACATCTCTCACCTCAAGCTTCATTCTACTACAGTCTTCTGGAGGTGAGTTGCATCATTCTGCAGAAAAACTACAGCAAGGATTGGAAAGAAAAGGGGCTTCCTCAGAATTTCTTTTTGTGTCACTCCAAACTATTTTCTTAAAAGGTAGCAGAGTTTATTCTCAAAATAGAATTGGCAAGCATCCTCAGCTTAGACCTCATGAATACTTTGATATTTCTCGGAGCTTAATACCCCCTAGAATATAATTTAAGTCTTCTCTCTGAGGCAATTGGGCTTTGGATGTCTAAGCCAGTCTCCAGGGAATTTAGAGTGATGCGTTATTATTTTCCACAGTCACCTACACAGCACCCTGAGGTAAGATGCTGATATGTCTAATGTCATATAGGAAGGCAGTGTCAGAACTAAGATCCAAGTTGTTTCCCAGTCATATTTTTGATTTCTTCAGGCACAGAAGGCTATCAGTCCCAAAGACTGTTACTCAAAGTGGCCGGAACTCCACCAATCACTCAGCAAGAGGTTGCTGTGTGCATCCTGTCAGAGGCAGATAAAGAGCTAAGCAGACCTAATGGGATAAGTGTAGCCCACAGCTGTATGATGCTGGTTGCTGGCTGGGATGGCATGTAAAAGCAAGAAGTGGGGGCAGGTTTCTAGGCATTTCTTAAAATCTGGCTGGATATAATTCTTATGCTGCGTTTCGAACTGATTTTTTTTTCTGAGGTGTTCTTGAAGTCCAAATATATTGAGCAATTTGGTGTGCAAATGGACATGACAGACAAGCTGTCTACAGGTTGTCCTTCAAGCAGAGGTCAGGCAGCCCATGGAGCATGCAAGGATTTGGGGCACTGCTGCACTCACTTACCCAGTGAAGTGTGGACGATTAAAAACACAGCAGAAAAACAGTATAGATTTCTTTACCGTGCTACTGTTCAAGAGAGTAAATATGTACTTGATTCCTATGACATGCCTCTAGAGTAGCAGATAGCAACCTTACGTACATCACGGATAAGACCTGGAATACAAGGTTAGCGTGGTATGTTAACTTGGAGTCTCCGCTGCTGTAGGAGCAAAAAATATATTTATATATATTACAAGAACAGGGAGGAATTGAACTTCACAAATAACCCACTCCTCCATCTTTGTCTACTGTGCTCTGTAGCTTTTGGACTATTCTTTCATGGCTTGTTCTTTTTTTACTGCACCTCCTCTAGGACTCAACATGGCTGAGAGACAAGTGGTGCAAGAAAGTAGTCTGGCAGCAAGCAAGAGCACCAAGAAGCAGAAAAGTCAAGGAACAGAGGTTTCACAGAGGCAGTTGCAGAGTTGGACAGTGAAGAAAAAGGAAGTCAACAGATAATACAACATTAATAAAAAAGAAATGTTTGGGATCCAGTGATCCAAAACAAGCTGACATTCAGATTTGAGGAAGAGGCATTAATTTATAAAAGGGAATCAGCTTGCTTCATGCATTTCTTTTCTTTAGGATACTGATCAGATAACACACTGCAATGGTCAACGTAGATTTCTCATACACACTCCCATTCTTCTAAACATTTGCCAAGACCTTTTTGCAGGGAGGAGAAATGGACTGAGAAATAAAATCACAAAATCACAGAATCACAGAACGGTTGAGGTTGGGAGGGACCTCTGGAGATCATGTAATCCAACCCCCCTGCCAAGCAGGGTCACCTAGAGCATACTGTGCAGGATGGCATCCAGGCAGGTTTTGAATACCTTCAGAACAGGAGACTCCACAGCCTCTCTGGGCAGCCTGTGCCAGTGCTCTGGCACCCTCAAAGTAAGGAAGTGTTTTCCCATATTCTGATGGAACTTCCCGTGTTTCAGTTTGTGTCTATTGCTTCTTGTCCTGTCACTGGGTGCCACTGAAAAGAGTCTGGGCCCATCCTCTTGACACCTTCCCTTCAGATATTTATACACATTGATCAGATCCCCTCTATTCTTCTCTTCTCCAAGCTAAACAGGCCCAGCTCTCTCAGCCTCTCCTCGTATGACAGATGCTCCAGTCCCCTCACTATCTTAGTAGCCTTCTGCTGGACTTGCTCCAGGAGCTCCATGTCCCTCTTGTACTGAGGAGCCCAGAACTGGACACAATACTCCAGAAGTGGCCTCACCAGGGCTGAGTTGAGGGGCAGGATCACCCCTTGACCCGCTGGCAACGCTCTTCGTAATGCACCCCAGGATACCGTTGGCTTTCTCGGCCACAAGGGCACATTGCTGGCTCATGGTCAGCCTGCTGTCCACCAGGACTCCCAGGTCCTTCTCTGCAGTGCTGCTTTCCAGTCAGTCAGCCCCCAGCCTGTATTGGTACATGGTTACATCGGTACATTGGTTATTCCTCCCTAGGTGGCGAACCCTCCCTGCACTTGCAGTTGAACTTCATCAGGTTCCTCACTGCCCAATTCTCCAGCTTGTCCAGGTCCCTCTGAATAGCAGCACAACACTCTGGGGTATCAGCAACTCTGCATCTCACCAGTATAAAAAACATGTTGTCATATTTTACTTCAATAGAATATTCAATAATTTTCAAAGTCTTATGGGATGCATTGTCAGTGTTAGATTTTGTTGGGGGGGTTCTTTTTTCTTTCTTTCTTTTTTTTTTTTTCTTCTTCTATCTATATGTTCTTCAGTTTTATGTGATTTTGCTTATAGGAAACAGGCTCTAATTTGTATGCTGCTTCTCAGGCATGACCTTGGTGTCTCCTGTGTATTGATTAAGACAGCAGAGATACCTGAGTGTTTGAGATCTAGTAGGTCATTTCAGTATTATGCCCATTTTAAACAGCTTTAATTTGATTTTTATATAAATATCGCATCACTGAATGTCTGTCGGTTCAGTTTAGCCATGCAGTGCAGTTTGCAATTAGCTCATATGCTGTTCTGGAGCTCTAAAAGCACAGCTGGTGTATAGGGAAAAAAACAAACAAACAAACAAACAAACAAACAAAAACTTTCTTTCTATCTCTGACTCTGCCCATTCTGTCTGCCAAAAAGTTGGGTCTGCACACAAACCTCATGTTCTCTTTGCCACCCTCTCTTCCCTTTCTCTCTGAAGGTCTGCCGGTCTGTGAAGGGGAGCTTTGATTTTGCTTTCTTTGTTGTGCACCATGTAGCAGTGGCAGACAAAAAATACATTGTAGATGAAGATACAAAAGCCCATGAGCTCTTCTCTGTGAACTCTTTTGCTATAATTGTTTCTCTTCTAAGGGTAGAACTCTATACTCCTCCAAGAAATGACTCGGCCTTGTGGATACAATCAAACCCTAGCTGAATACCTTTCAGTCATTTGTACCACGTAATTCCTTTACTTTTAAGTACTATTTTTGCTGTTGTTTCAAGTTGTTGTGCTACACTGCCAGTGACAGAATTATTTCTCTTTTGCCAGTCATTCTGAGTTTTGGAAGGAAAGGGTTTTATGTGATCAGAAGCATCAGTCTGATGTACAAAATCATCTCTGTCCTGCTTAGAGGTATTATTATAGTTATTCTGGGGTAGACAGTGTTTCCCTCTGAACACAGGTGGTGGTGTGCAGCAAGAGGAGTGATATCTGCGGTAAGGGATCTGAGTGAGAGCTGCTGTCCTTGATGTCCATGTGTTGTTTGAAAGGGGGATGACTGACTATTGCTTTAGCATCTTATAAGTCTGTGAAAGAGCAAGCTGAAAGAAGGAAGGGGGAAGAAACCTGTTGTAAATTCCATTGATCCCCAGATGTCCCAAATATACAGTGGCATCCTAGAACACTAATCCTGTGACTAGTCTTCTGGATTTTAGTTGGGCCACCAAATCTCAAAATTACATTTGTACTTAGGAGCATGTCTTAATGGAGTAATGCTAAAAAGCACTAACTCTTGTTGGCTGCTGGCATTTATCTCTTTCTCACCCTATGTCCTTCTTGATACTGCAGAAAAATGCTTTCTGTGAAGCAATGATGTAATTCAGTCTCATAAAAGAACAGCCCTTGAGAAAACAGACACAAGAATTTCACATCACACAGAAATTATGTATAACAACCTTATCAGAGAACGTTTTAACTTTCATTTACACCACCCTGTTGAAGCAACTTTGAGGGATTTAAGGTTTAAAAATAAACTTAGATGATGCTATATCATGTCATTAAAGCTGTCACTCAATTATTGCTAAAATCATGCTTTTTTATTATGCCTTTTGAAAATACATGGTGCATAAAGGAATTAGCAATAGCTAATAAATGGAACACAGCAAACCCCAACAAGAGAAAGGAAAAATTATGTAAGGGAACTCTATGCATGCCCTGAATTGGCCATGTGTCTAAGATATTGATCTGTTGCAGACAGTATGGGCTGACCCTATTCACTGGGTGAAGCTGAAATGGAAAATTGCATAGCAGCTTAAGGATCATAGGGGCAGCCAAAGACTATCTGCCACTCAGGAGCTGCCAATGCATATTCCTCTGCTGCCCTATTCTAATCCATGGCTAGCTGTTTTAAGTCACCTAGATAGGTGCTGTAAAGGCCTCATTCAGGAGAGCATCTTCCTGAGGATTTTTCGGAAAAATATTGTATCTTTTGGTCACATCTGATATATTGTTTAAAATGATGCAAGGAAATAAAGCATTTTGTGCATTGAACATGTTTTTACAAGTTTACAAAGAGCATGAATTCCTACTTAGGAGTAAAAACACCATGCTAAACAGAATTCAGCCAAAAAGTCACAGGGCTTGGGCTTTGGGTTTTCTTTAACATCTTAATGTGATCACATTGCTGGTTTCAGATTGGTATACGATCAAACCGTTTAGAAGTGCTTTTCACAAAACTGGAAGATAGCTCAGATGTAGAAGTCTGATCTTATTTACATCTGAATAAATGCCTATCCAAGAATTTTCCAGTAGTAGTCTTATTTGCCAGTTTAAGAGGGTATTCTATCAAAACGGTTAAAAAGAATAGAACTGTGAAACCACGTCTGTCCTAGGTGTAGGCTATCTGTTCATCTAGACAAAATATATACTTACTACTATGCTAATAAAGAAAACAGAAATACATGGTCTTAACCGCATTACCAGAGTTCTTGCCTTTTAGCATTACAGACTGTCAGCAGTTTATCCCTTTGTGCGTCAGAAGGTCTTGTATCTTTATAAATTGAAACCACACATGCACACATACACTTACTTTTTTTTTCCTCTCATTCTATTTATACCACTTAGATTCTTTGAAGTAAAAGGTCTGATCTTTTATTATATCAAGCATGAATGTGTATCCTATATTTAGCACCCTGCAAAAAATCTATTTCCACAGATGCATCCAAAACCACTCTGGATTAGCTATTGTTATCTATTCTAGTTTCCTTTTAAATTGCATGGCATTATGTTTCCCAGAGTAATATGAATGTTCTCTGCTTCTTATTTGATTTCAAGTTAATTTGTGGAGTTTCTTTAACATTATTAATTTTTTAGCTCTTCCTAAATATCCTGATTGGAGTGTTTTGTTTGTTTGTTTGTTTGTTTGTTTTTTATGTTCTAATGTGCTGAGTTTCTGAGCCATGCACACCATGTAATCCTTTACATGTGGCCATTGCAAATGCAAAATCGCTATCAAATCAAAATAATGTCTGCAAATGTTTGCACTAAGTGCCTGACATAAAGGAATTAAACTTTAATGATTCACGTCTCCTCAGCATATGGGAGGAAAATGGGGGCATCTCTGTACATCTTGTAAAAAAAAAAAAAAAGTACTTTGAAGTCAACAGATATTTTTAGGCTAGAGCTCAGTTTCTGTCAGTCACAGGTATAAAAGGAAAGTGACTATATGTGTGTGTGTTGTGTGTATGTATATGCATATATGTATACAAATATTAGTTAAGACTTGTATTATCAAGTAAAATTGTCACATTCATTACTTCACAAAGAGGCTCGAAGCTTCACAGGGCTTGACTTAAAAATATCTGAAACTGTACAGCTTCATAAAAGATCATCGATTAGCAAAGAGAAATCAGGGCTGTAGTTTCATTATGATACAGTATGATTTCACAGTATTCATTACTCAAAACAGGAATAGTTGAACATTGTAATAATTCTCAACAAGCAAAAATGTTCAGTAAATTTTTCTGTTCTGTATATTGGAAAAAGACAAATGCTATACTTAGATTCCAGCATGAGAAAAAATACTTTTTTGTTTCAATTGTAACTAAATAAGAAGTTAAACATCAGCTACTGAAGATTAAAAGAATTATAACTAGCATCTATAGATGTCTTGTACATAAAAGCCTTGAAATCAAGGAGCTCCTTGGATTATTACAAATGATTTTTGCCTGTTCTTAGAACAAATAGAAAAAAAAAAAAAATCAAAAGAATGGAAGATAATAGCTATTATATCATTACTTAAGAACTATAAATAAAACAACCTGGGGAATATAAGCCCTCAGGAAAAGTAATGAAACGGTGATAGAAATCTCAGTTAATAAACTATTTAAATGATCATAGAATCATATAATGGCTTCAGTAGGAATGGACCTTAAAGATCATCTAGTTCCAGCCCCTCTGCCATGGGCAGGGATGCCGCCCACTAAATCAAGTTGCTCAGGGCCTCATCTAACCTGGTCTTGAATACCTCCAGGGATGGGGCATCCACAACCTCTCTGGGCAACCTGTTCCAGTGCTTCACCACCCTCTGAGTGAAGAATTTCCTCCTAACATCTAATCTAAATCTCTCCTCTTTTAGTTTAAAACCATCCCCCCTTGTCCTATCATTATCTGATTGAGCAAAGTGTCTTTCTTTCTCCATCTTTTTTATAAGCCCCCTTTAAGTATTGAAAAGCTGCAATAAAGTCACCCTTCAGCCTTCTCTTCTCCAGACTGAACAGTCCCAGCTCTCTCAGCATTTCTTCTTAGGAGAGTTGCGCCCTCTGATCATCTTTGTAGACCTACTTTGGACCAGTTCTGACAGATCAACATGCTTCTTGTGCTGGGGGTTCCAGACTGGATGCAGCATTCCAAGTGGGGCCTCACAAGGGTAGAGCAGAGGGGGACAATCACATCCTTTGACCTGCAGGCCACTCCTCTTTTGATGCAGCCCAGGATGTAGTTTACTGTCTGGGCTGCAAGCATGCACTGCTGGCTCATGTCAAACTTTTTGTCTACTAGAACCCCCAAGTCCTTCTCTGCACGGCTGCTCTCACTAAGTTCTCACAGTCTGTACTCATGTCTGGGATTGCCCCAACTTAGTTGCATTTAGACTTGAACCTCATTCAGTTCACATAGGCCCAAACCTCAAGTTTATCCATGTCCCTTTGGATGGCATCCCTTCCTTCTGTTGTATCAACTGTACTACTAAGCTTAGTGTCATCTGCAAACTTGCTGAGGGTGCACGCGATCCCACTGTCTATGTCGTTGATAAAGATATTAAACAGCAGTGGTTGCAGGACAAACACCTGAGGGACACCGCTCATCACTGGACCTCATCATCACCACCTGGACATGGAAACATTGACCACTACTCTCTGGGCATGGCCATTCAGTCAATTCCATATCAACTGAATGGTCCACCCATCAAGTCCATATCTCTCCAATTTGGAGATCGAGTTGTCATGTTGGACTTTGTCAAAGGCCTTGCAGAAGACCAGGTAGATGACATCAGTCAGTCTTCCCTTGTTGATTGATGCAGTCACTCCACCATAGAAGGCCATCGGATTGGTCAGGCACAATTTGCCCTTGGTGAAGCTGCTGCTGGCTGTCTCAGATCACCTCTTTGTCCTGCTTGTGCCTTGACATTGCCTCCAGGAGGATTCCTTCCATGATCTTGCCAGGCACAGAAGTGAGGCTCACGGGTCTGTAGTTCCCCAGATCCTCCTTTCTAATCTTCTTAAAAATGGGAGTGACATTTCCCTTTTTTCAGTCACTGGGGACTTCACCTGACTGCCATGACTTTTCAAATATGATAAAGAGTGTTGTGGCACCTACATCGGCCAGTTCCCTCGGGATCCAAGGATGCATGTCATCAGGCCCCATAGACTTGTACCTGTTCAGTTTCATCAGGTGGTCTTGAACCTGCTCTTCACTTACAGTGGGAAGGACTTCGCTCCACCAGCCCTCATCTATGGGTTCAGGGACTTTAGAGATGTGGGAAGCCTGACTGGCAGTGAAGCCTGAGGCAAAGAAGTTGTTGAGTACCTCAGCCTTCTCCATGTCTATTGTTACCAGTTTACCTTTCTCATCCATCAGAGGGAGTACACTCTCCTTGGCCTTTCTGTTCTGACTAATGTACCTACAGAATCCCTTCCTGTTATTTGCATTCCTTGCCAAGCACATCTCCATCTGTGCCTTGGCTTTCCTGATCCCATCCCTGCACATCAGACAGAATCCCTGTACTCTTCCCAGGCCACATGTCTCTGCTTCCACTGCCTGTGCATTTCCTTCTTGTGCCTCAGTTTGACCAACAGGTCTTTGCTTTGTCATCAATCACGATAATATAACACAAGAGAATTGACATGATATATGGAAAATGATTCCCCTCCAACACAGACTCGTTATAATAAGACAACTTCTGTTGATAAATATTGAATTATAGAGTCATAGATTCACAGAATATCCGTAGTTGGAAGGAACCCACAAGGACCATTAAGTCCGACTCCTGGTTCCACATAGGACCACACAGAAATCAGACCATATGTCTGAGAGCATTAGCCAAATGCTTCTCAAACTCTGGCAGCTTTGGTGCCATGACCAATTCTCTGGGTAGCCTGCTGCAGTGCCTACCCACCCTCTCAGTGAAGAAACTTTTCTGAACCTCCCCTGTTACAGCTCCATGCCTTTACCTAGGGTCCTGTCACTGTCATCAGAGAGTGCACCTGCCCCTCTGTTTCCCTAACTGAGGAAGCTGAAGGCCACCATGAGGCCTCCCCTCAGTCTCTTCTTCTCTAAGCTGAACAAAGCAAGCAACTTAAGTGGCTCCTCATACATGTTCTCCTCTAGACACTACACTGTCTTTGTAGCCTGCCTTTGGACACTCTAATAATTTCGTGTCCTTTTTATACTATGATGCCCACACAGTACTTGAGGTGAGATTACCTCAGCTGGCTTCCCTTGGCCAACTAGGTGGGTTACCTTGTCAAAAAAGGAAATTAAGTTAATTAAACAGGACCTTCCCCTCATGAACCTGTGCTGGCTATTACCAGTGACCACATTGTCCTTCAGGTGTTTTTCAATAACTCCCAGAATAATTTTCTCCATAATTTTACCAGACACTGAAGTGAGACTGACAGGCCTGTAATCACCAGTCTTCTTTCTTGCTCTTCTTGAGAATTGGAACAATATTTACCAGCTTCCAGTCAACTGGGACCTCTCCAGATTCCCAAGACCACTGCAAAATAATTGAGAGGTCTCATGATGACATCAGCCAGCTCTCTGACTACGCTGGGATGAATCCTATTGGGACCTGTGGACTTATATGCATCCAGGTAGAGCAGCAAATCCCTCACAAGTTCAGGACTGGCTGGGAGTCTATTATTCCTGCAGTCACGGTCCTCCAACTCAGAGCTCCAGAGGTCCCAGAGCTCACCATCAGTGTTGAAGACAGAGACAAAGAAGGCATTAAACATCTCTTTTACCTATGTCCCTATTTGTGAGGTGACCATCCTCATCAAGTAACAAACCAATGTTTACTCCAATGTTTTTCTTTCTTTTTCCACCTAACATCCACAAGATTCCTGCTCAGCCATGTCAACCTTCTGTGCCACCTGTTTGACTGCCAACATTTTGGAATTACCTGCTCCTGTGCTCTTAAGAGGTGGTACTTAAAAAGTGACCAGCACTGAGACCCCAACATCTTCAAAAGCAGTTTCCATGGGGACCTTACTAACTAGTTCCCTGAGCAGCCTGAAGTCTGCTCTCCCCATATCTAGCATCGAAGTTTTGTTGGCAGTTCTGCTGTCACTAAAGATTTTAAACTCAACTACTTCATGGTCACTATGGCCAAGACAGTCACCAATCACCACTTCATCCACAAAACCCTTTCTGTTTGAAAACAACAGGTCTAGGAGGGCACCTTTCCTTGTCATCTCCCTCAGTACCTGTACCAAGAAGTTGTCATCAAGATGTTTTAGGAATCTCCTGGACCTGTGTGTATCAGCTGTGTGGCATTCTCAGTTAACACCTGGCAAGTTACATACAGTCCAGCCTCTCCATTACATGCAGCACCACCCCCCTGCCTCACCTGCCCTGCCTATCCCTTCTGAAAAGCTTCGTCCATCACAACACACCAGTCACAGGACTATTTTCACCAGGTTTTGCTTATGCAAGTGATGTTGTAGCTCTAGAACTGACGCAAGGCTTCTGACTCCTCGTCTGTTCCTTACGCTGTATGCATTGGTGTAGAAACACTTGAAATGCACTTCATTGTACCCAGCACCTCATGGAGCAGACTGAAGGATCTCATTAGCACACAGTCCCTCAGATTTTGTCATGCCATTGATAGCTTATCACCAGCAGGCCTGTTTTTGTCCCTTTCCCCCTTCAAATCTAGTTTAAAGCCCTATTGATCAGCCCTGCTAACTCCTATACTGCCCATATATTATATTCAAACTAGTCTAGGACAATGATTTAGCATTACTAATTTTGATTTGGAAATTGTAGAAATAAAAACTTACCATAAGATCAAGTGGGTTAAGTACTAGCTAGGTGACACATCTCAAATGAACATGTAGAAAGAGATCTATTCGAAAGAGGTCAGTCCTGTCTAATTACTATATAGTGAAAAATTATAAAACAAAGTTTTCAGTTGACATAGAACTTAGAATACTGATACATAATGAAATAAATAGTAATTGAAACTTATTGAAAGTTCTGGATTGCTTGGGATACTGAATGCAAATAAAACATGTATTTATGGTCAGCTGTAACCTATGATGGGTGAGATTACAGAACAGGACTTTTCTGGGAAGACAAGAATTCTGAATACCATGCTAATAAAGTTCAGCTTGAGTGCCACTTGCCAAAAAGAATTAAAAAAAAAAAGGGGGGGGGGGGGTCCTCAGGTGCACCAAACTATGTCAAGCAATAAGTAAAGTCCTTCCATCACTTCAGTCTGTAATGTTGACACAATCTCCCAGTGATCCTGTGTCCCTTTGAAATATTGAAATTTCACATATATAGACATATTAGTGAAAACTACAGAAGAAATTTCATGAGGTTCATAAATCGAGTGAAAAGCAAAATATACATTAAAAGACTCTAGAAGCTCTATGTATTCAGTTTATCAATTAAAATGTCAAGACAAATTGTAGCATATAGTGATGTGGTAGATATCAAACATAGGTTCTATAATCTAACAGACAGAAATGAATTTTTCAATTGGTTAGATTTGAAGCTAGAAAAAGGATCTATATTTTTTTGCAAATTCTCTATCAAGAGAATTTTAAAATCAAAATTAGTCATTTGTTTTGAAACAAATGTAATTTGGACAAGAATTAGCCTTAGGAAGCATTTATAGCACAACCTATATTATGTAAATAGTTATGAATGCAGAGGTCCTTTCATATCAAAGGACCATTTATGGTCTAGAAATTTATGAAAACCTACAGCTTGACCAAAATACCATTACAGAAATCTATTTCTTATGCTATTGTCTAAAAAAAAAACAGAATGTGATTCTGATGGCTAGGTAGGAAGATATTGTTCATGTTTCGGGACATAAGTAAAGAAAGAAAAATGTATTCCTTTGTGAAAAATCTCGTATTTTGAGGAATCCTGTATACCTTATTTTCTGTTTCTGATATTAAAGAAAAAGAAAAAGAAAAAGAAAAAGAAAAAGAAAAGAAAAAGAAAAAGAAAAAGAAAAAGAAAAAGAAAAAAGAAAAAGAGAAAAAGAAAAGAAAAGAAAAAGAAAAAAGAAAAGAAGAAAAAGAAAAGAAAAAAGAAAAAAAAGAAAAAAAAGAAAAAGAGAAAAAGAAAAAGAGAAAGAGAAAAAGAAAAAGAGAAAAAGAAAAGAAAAAGAAAAAGAAAAAGAAAAAAAAGAAAAAGAAAAAAAGAAAAAAAAAAAAAAAGAAAAAGAAAGAAGAAAAGAAAGAGTCTAATTTACTTTCTAAACTTTTTATTCTTAGAAATGGGAGACACAGGATAGAGATCCTCTTCTCAGATCAACGAGTAACAGATGAAAAAGGCCAGAAACAGAGAAAGTGCTACTTTGCAGGAAGCATTCAAATTGCAATTTTTGTAAAACATCAACAATGTATAGCACTGAAACCAGATGCTATATTTATCGTATTTTAAATGTATTGTACTCTGATATTAGGATTTTTGAAACTTCCTTTCTGTACATTAATATACACTGAGATATTTTTAAAGCTTTATATAAATGGATAGCAGGATACCATACAAAATATATTCTCCTGACATCAGAGAGACAAGTGTTAGTATCACCTCATTTTACAGAAGGGAATTCCAATTGTGGAAGAAATTGGGTAGTTTTTGTTGATATCATAGATGACAAAAACTGGAGTAAATAGCAGGATGTATGATGCTGATATGAACTGCTTCTGCTGGCTGAAAGTCCTATGGAACTGGCCAGCACAACAAGGAAACTATGTCTTACCCTCTTCACAGCTTTGATTATTTGCGTTCTTTCCTTCTGGTTAGCCAGAATTCCAAGCCATTTGTTTCTTAACTCTGTCCAAAAATACATATACCACTTATGGACCTGTTTCTTATTACTTTTATTATTTCCTCTTCCAGGACGAATCAGGCCAATTTAGAAGGTTACACTCTAGATAAATATTCCAAAACAAATAGTTTTATATGTCCTCTGATTTAGTTATAGAGATCATTCGGCACCAGTCCTTAAATATTGCAATTGAAACCCACTTATAGACTGATAATCTCATGTGAACCCAATAATGGTGTCCTAAAACTCTAGGACTAATATTGGATTAAATTGGTAGATTAAATTGGTACTTTATAGTAGGGCTCACAATTTCTTCTGTAATTGCTCTGTCCCCGCTCTAGACTTCATATCTCTTTTTAGAACATATGTTGAATGAAAATAGTAAGGTTTGTTTGTTAAGCAGTTGAAATATATTTATACTTCAGAAAGCATAATTTAATCTCAGGGTAAATGCTTCAGTTTTAAAGGAAAACATTATAGGTAGGCTAAATTATACAATGGAATTAAAATGTAAAAAAATATAAAATAAAAATAAAATAAAATAAAATAAATAAATAAATAAAATAAAATAAATCAGGAAATATATGACTTTACTATATAAATGCTATTTAAACTATTATATAAATGGTGATATGATCTTTAGATTTGAAAACTGACAATGGTCTCTGCAATGTTGATAGTGAAAGAGAAAGACTGACAATGCTGTTAAAATAATAATTTGCATCATTTTTCGCTGTTTTTTTTCCCTTAAAAATGTTTCATGATCAAAATTGAAGTAGCCATTATAAAGTTACTAATAATGGGAAGAGACACAGCAGGGACATGGAAGCGAAAAAATTCTGGATTTTTTCTCTGGCCAGTAAATCTCTTTTGTAGTCAGCTTCCTGACAGTTTTAATGACAGATCGCTGGTGTCAGCTGTAGCAGTATCTTCTCTTACTGTACCTGTCAGCAGGAAGTGAGTAGTTCCAAAATTTACTAACAGCAGAATAATCAACATGACACCATAATGAAACTTGGGAGAATATTAGAATAATACATCAGATTAGAATCCATCATTAGTGCCATGGGCATAAATGATTAATGACATTTTTCTAGCTCTTGCCACAGAAAAAACCAACAGGGTGCTTTGTTCCTCTAAAGACTGCTCATGAAACAACACAGTCTTTTGATTTAAACCCTCACAATCACCGTTAGAATGGCTAGCAGAATAAAACACATTGATTAAATAATTCGAAGTACTGTAGAGGGAAATAATGTGTAAGTCCTATTCTTGAAATAACCGTGCTTGAAATCAGGCAAGGTAGAGAACAGCAGTGAATGGAAATGCTTGATCATTTAAGGCCTGGAGTTAGGATGTGCTGAGCAGCTCTTGAAGTTCTCAATGAAACTAAGAGTAGTGGGCGTCTCTTAGGAATGGCTTTCATTTGCAAAATGCATACATATAGCATTTTTTTTCAGGAGATTTGTATTAGGCTGCACTGCATTCTATACATAGCTCCTGTTACTTTATATGGTTTTGTTCTCAGCGGGGGCTATTCACACCATCTAAGTTTAGCATTTAACTTAGGGGCCTAAATCAGACTGTAGCCTCCATATTTAGTGGTTCTCCAACAAGAAATTTAGAGCTAGTCAGCCCTAAATATCTGCAGTTTGGAAAATGTGACAAGCAACTAGAGTAAATCATAGCATGCAATCTTCATTAGTGTTGCACAGGTTATATAAAAATACTGTATGTAGATGAATATACACATTTTATTCAAGGCCTGAAGTCAGTAACAGTTAGTGTCAAAAACTGGAGACAGCTTTCTTTATTAAAGGTGGGCTGATGGAAGTGCATATGTACAAAATATGCTTTATTTATATATGATGTATATGTGATATTTAAGGTTTCCATCACTCACTGCTCAGTTTCAAGCTGCCAATTTTTACTTCAAAAAATGAGGTTAAAATCAGTTGGTTATATTTTCATTCCTTTTAGTCATTTTGATGTGTTTTTTGAGGCTGATTATCTCCTTTTTAATGCTTCTTTACGTGCTCAGCTTTAAAAGAGTTGTGCACACTTTTAAACAAACTGCATTGAGGACAATGAGAGCCACTAAATGTGCAGTTTTCTCTAAAAATCAGTCCACTTTTATCTAACCTTTAAGTTATGAGGGTTCAAATTACAAGTTGTCATAGATATCAACAGTTTATAATAAGCAGTGATAGTGAGTCTATGGCATGTATGACAGAATTAGCAGCTGGGGTTGTTGTCAACAGCAGAGAAACAAGCCCCAGGTTTACCTCAGAAGTGCCACTTCTGCTGCTTCTCCTGCGTGCCAGGTGGCAAGTGGCAGGAAGGGGCTGGGGTAAGCTCTGGGGAACAGTGACAAGGGAATCAGAGGGGAATTCAGAGGCCCAGTGGAGAAGATCTGCATAGAGTCTATAAGATATGAATTTGAGCCAGCACATATTAATAATTAAGAGTGCAAAAGTTCTTTTATTTTAATTTCAGCCTCTTTGCATAAAAAGGGAGAAGGTCCAGTATCCTAATTTGTAATTACGAAGGAATGTTCTGGGTCAAACTGGGCGACACCTGGTGGGTTTAAACGGGCTGGATCCCATCTTTACTATCTCAGATTTTTAAATACAGATGTGAGAACAACTATGAGGTATTATTCCTGCACTGAGTCACAGAATGGCTGAGGTTGGAGAGACCTCTGGAGGCCATCTGGTCAACCCTGACTGCTCAAGCAGGGCCTCCCAGAGCCAGTTGCCCAGGACCATGAGGGGACCTAGAGGGGAAGACATATGAGGAGCAGCTGAGGTCACTGGGCCTGTTCAGCCTGGAGAAGAAGAGGCTGAGGGGGGACCTCATTGCAGTCTACAACTTCCTCACAAGGGGGAGTGGAGGGGCAGGGGACCTATTCTCCGTTATCACCAGTGATAGGACTCGCGGGAACGGTGTTAAGCTGAGGCAGGGGAAGTTTAGGCTGGACATCAGGAAGAGGTTCTTCACCGAGAGGGTGGTTACACACTGGAACAGGTTCCCCAGTGAAGTAGTCACTGCACCAAGCCTGTCTGAATTTAAGAAGCGATTGGACTGTGCACTTAGTCACATGGTCTAAACGTTTGGGCAGACCTGTGCGTTGCCAGGAGTTGGACTTGATGATCTTTATGGGTCCCTTCCAACTCAGGATATTCTATGATTCTATGATTCTGTGATTCTATGTCCAGGTGGCTTTTGGCTTTTAAAG